>NC_052052.2:59133074-59398074 GCF_903992535.2 Arvicola amphibius | reverse complement strand
GGCTAACTAGGTAATGTACTAGTTCTGTTTTTAATTTTTTGAGCAACTTCCATATTGATTTCCGTAGTGGCAGGAATAACTTATATTACCACTAACAGCTTAAGAAGGTTTCTTTCCCCCTTATTCTTGGATTATTTAAGTTTTCTTGACTATAGTCATTTTTACTGGTGTGAAATGGAAACTTTAAAAAAGATTATTAGATTTTATTTGTGTTTGTGTATGTGTGTTGGGGGGATGGTGCCACAGTGTACACGTAGAGGTGAGAGGACGTGTGTAAGTCAGTTGTGTCTTACACTCCAGATCCTTCTGCCTCTACCTACCCAGTGTTAAGATTGAACTTGTGTGTGACTTGCACATACACACACTTCTGCATATAAATTTAGATTATGCATGTGTGAGAAAATGAGTGACATTTGTTTTTCTGATTCTGGCTCCAATTCTGGTAGATAATGGCCACTTGTATGCAACACTCTACAAATGAGATAATTTCATTCATCATGGTAGAATAAAATTCCATTGTGTTTCTATACTGCATTTTTTTCTTCTATGTAGATCCTGACTATCAAGCTTAGGTCATCAGGCTTGGTGGCATGTACTGGGCCATTAATTGACTCTTGGTTCATTACACCAAGCATTTTCTTTGTTATACTGCTTTTAATTTCATGCAGTCATGGTTGTTCTCTTACTATTATTTCTTGAGCTATTGGGTCTTATTGAGATGATCATTAACTGTGTGTCATTTAGTACTTTCAGTGTTTAATATCTTATATTTTAAAATGTAATATATTTTAAATTGATTTTTGCACAGGGAAAGATAGGGATATAATTTTGTTCTTCTGTGTATGGTTTTGCATTTTTATTGGTAGCATTTATTGAAGAAGTTTTCTTTTTTTTCCTGGTGTGTGTTTTTGACATCTTTGTCAGGCATCAGGGAGTTGAAGCTGCATGAGTTCATTTCTGGGTCCTATATTCTTTCTTTTCTTAAATTACTTATTTTTATTTTTATGTTCATTGGTATTTTGCCTGTGCATGGGGTGTTAGGAACTGTAGTTAGAGACAGTTGTGAGTTTTCATGTGGGTGTTGGGAATTGAGCTAAGGTCTGCTGGAAGAACACCCAATAAATGGTGCTGAGCCATCTCTCCATCCCTGTATTCCACTGTTCTAGTATCTGCTTTTGTGGCAAAGTATAAACACAGATCATATGGTCTGCAAATAGGGGTAATTTGAATTCTTTCTTTTCTATTTGTATCCCTTTTATTTACATTATTTTCTTACATTTACATTACAAAGTAATAACTTTGGGTAATAATAAGTTTAGCACTTAATTGTATGATTGAGAAAAAGAGTTGACATTCATGTCCATTATCTGGCTTTACAGGAAAGTCTTCTTGTAGTTTTCCCTGATGTAATATTAGCTCTTGGTTTATCTAAAGAGTACCTGCTATTATTTATTCTTAGATTTTTGTTATTACAATTTTTTCTTTTTCTTTATTTCTTTCATTAATTTATTAATCCATCCACCCATTTATTTGTTTGTTTGTTTGTTTTTTAAGATAGGGTCTTACTATGTTGCCTTGTCTGACCTGGAATTCACAAAGATCCACTTGCCTCTGCCTCAGGAGTGCTAGAATTAAAGGTGCATGTCACTATGCCCAGCTTCTTCAGGGCTTTTATTATGAAAGATGTTGAGTTTGGGCAAAGGCCTTTTTTTTTAATCCATTGTGATGATCATTTGATTTTGTGTTTTATTTATGTCCTACATCATGTTTATTGACTTGCATATGTTGAACCATTCATCCCTTTCTGTAATGAAATCAAGTTGATTGTGTTTTTTGTTGTTGTTGTTACTTTTGTGTGTATATTGTATGATTGTGCTTATGCAAGCACTGCTCATGTGCTGCAGTGAGCTTGTGGGTGGTCACACATTCCAGACTTGGTCCTCTCCTTCCACCATGGATTACAGAGATTCAACTGATTCGAATTGGTAGCTCAGGTTTGAAATCCACTCTGTGGCCCAGGTTGGCCTTGAACTCATGATACTGCTTCTGACATTTAAAAGTGTGATTACAGTGTGCATCACCACATCTACTTGTTCTTGCTTATCTAAGACTGGGGTGCACCATTTATTTGAGATCTCTCTCTGACTCTGGTTTTTAACTCCATCCATACGTCCATCTGTGTGTCTGTCCATCTGTCCATCCATCTAGTATATGTGTGTGTGTGTGTGTGTGTGTGTGAGAGAGAGAGAGAGAGAGAGAGAGAGACATATATTAGTGGTATGTGAATGAAAAAAAGAAATAAAAAGAAAAGGGCATGACTGCTCTTAGGTATGATGGAGGAGAAAGTTTATTACAGATATGTGGGAGAGCACAGTCAGAGGCAGGGACACCTGGGAGAGTCTGGAATGGACATGACCAGACTGAGCTGGGCCATGTGAGGAGAGGGAGAGAGGACAGGAGAGGAGAGAGAGGGGAGCCAGGTGCAGCAGCCAGGAGGCCAAAGGTACAAAAAGGGGCAAGAAACCAAAATGTCTGGATTATATAGGGAAGAGCCTCTGGGAAGGGGCAGCCCAGCCCCTGGGCTGGAGAGTTCAGGGTAGAGGCTGGGGTATCCTCCTATCTGTACCCAGAAACAGGTAGGGACTGATGGCTGCTGGGAGAGGCTGACTGCCAGGTCCGCCTTGATATGTTAAATAAGCACCCTAGCCATTTGTTCTGGGTTTGAAACTTAACAATGTGCATCTGGAGGTCACTGAACTATGTTGCTACCCTTGATTTTTTTTATTATTATCTTTCTTTTAGAACTACCTTTGCTATATTCCAAAGGTCTGGTAAATTATATGTACTACTTCCTACCCCTATCCCCACACAAGACATATTAATTATAAACTGTTGGCCTATTAGCTCAGGCTTATTATTAACTAGCTCTTTTTTGGTTTTTCGAGACAGGGTTTCTCTGCAGCTTTAGAGCCTGTCCTGGAGCTAGCTCTTGTAGACCAGGCTGGTCTTGAACTCACAGAGATCCTCCTGCCTCTGCCTCCCGAGTGCTGGGATTAAAGGCTTGCGCCACCACCGCCCGGCTTAACTAGCTCTTAGAATTTAAATTAACTCATAATTTTTGTCTATGTTTAACCATGTGACTTGGTACCTTTTCTCAGTAAGGCATTCTCATCTTGCTTCCTCTGTGTCTGGCTGGTAACTGACTCCACCTTTCCTTTTCTCCGAATTTGCTTAGTCTGATTGCCCCGCTTACACTTCTGCCTACCTACTGGCCAGTCTGTGTTTTATTAAATCAGTATGAGTGACAAATCTTTACAGTGTACAAGAGCATTATCCCTGTGTTTGTAGTTTATATTGGTATTGATATTTCTTTTTTGTTTCATTTTCTGGGTTGCTGAGGATTAAATTCGAAGCAGTATACATGGTGGTGTGTGTTCTAATACTGAGTGAGCTACATATACAGCCCCTGTTCTTTTGAGACAGGGCCTCACTATGTAGATCAGGCTGGTCTGGAACTTGCTGTGTTGACCCAATCCCTCTTACTTTGGCCTCCTGAATTCTTGAATTACTGCCAGGCTATTGGTATTAATTTTTCCCTTTTTTCTGGTATAGTCTGATAATATACTAGAAAATTATTTCGATTTTTGTTTTGTTGAAACTTGGCTAAAAAAATAAAATTAGGTATTGTGGTGCATGCCTGTAGGTGGACTTCTCTGTCTCACTTGCCAACTCCCAAATTACTACACGGTGTAGTTGGAGACTGCTCTTTTGTTTCCCAGCTGCCCAGACCCAAAATAACCATACAGAAACTGTATTAATTAAAACACTGCTTGGCCCATTAGCTTATGCATATTTCTAGCTAACTCTTACATCTTAAATTAACCCATTTTAATTTAAATTAAAAATAACATCTATTAATCTGTGTTTGCCACATGGTTGTGGCCTACCAGTAAGGTTCCATCTGGCATCTGTCTCCTGTGGAGGCTACACGGCTTCTCCTGACTCCGCCTACTCTCTCCTTTATCTGCTTGGAATTCCCGCCTTGCCCTGTTCTTTGCTGCAGTAGGCCCAAAGTAGCTTCTTTATTAACCAGTGGCATTCACTGCATATAGAGGGGAATCCCACATCAACGTGGAGACTTCTTATTAATTATGAAAGCTTGGCTGACAGCTTAGGCTTGTTTTTAACTAGCTCTTATAACTTAAATTAATTTATTTCTATTAATTTGCTTTCTGCCTCGTGGCTTTATTTATTATCTTTATGCTGTACTGTCCATGCTGCTTCCTCCATGCCTGACTGGCAGCTCCGCCTTCTTCTTCCCAGAGTTCTCTCTGCTCCAAAAACCCTGCCTAGCTATTGACAACTTATTAAACCAGTCTGGATGACACATATTCACAGTGTACAAAAAGATTATTCCACAACACATGCCTTTAATCCTACTTGCAGAGTCAGGTGAAAGGTGGATTTCTGTGAGTCTGAGGCCAGCCTGGTCTACAGAGTGAGTTTCAGGGCAGCCAAAGATACATAATAGAGAGACTCTGCCTCAAACATGTGCGCGCGCGCACACACACTCTCTCTTGTGTAGTGTAAACTGGGATCTATTTTGACAAAGTTCACAGGATGCTGAAGTGAATATTATACAGCTGTTAGATGACATTCTACAGAATCTTTCTGTTTGATTTATGGTACAGTTTAATCTGAAGTTTGTTGATTTGGTGTATCTGCTGATGAAAGAACAATATTTCAGTCCCCCATATTATTGTATCTGGTCTTATCTGTCCCTTTGTGTTCAGTAGTGTTTGGGTATTTATGACTATTTCATTTATTTATTCATTTGTTTTTCTATTTCTCTGTGTGTACAATGTGTCTGTGTTTGTTGGATACTTGTGTGCTCCTGTTCACACAATGGAGTCCAGAATATGGTGTAGGGTAGCTTACTCAGTTTCCTCCAATTCCTTTGAGAATCAGAGTCTCTCCCTGAACCTGGAATTTGTGTTTTCTCAGCTGGATGGACCCAGAAAACCCTGATGATCTTTCAGTCTATCTACCTCTGAGCTGCAGTTACAGGCATGAGGATGCTAGCTCTTGCATTGATACTGGGATCAGAACTCTAGTCCTAAGCATTGTTGTGAAGGAAGCACTCTTAGCCGCTATGCTGTCTCTCCAGCCCCCAGCTTTAATTGTAATTTGTAGGTTGTTTTTTCTGATAGTATGTAAGGACTTGATATTTTCTAAATAATTTTGACTTGAAGTCTGAATGAGTATAGGGAGTCCTGCTTGCTTTCAGATTCTCTTTTCTTGGAGTATTGCTTTATATCATTCCACTTTCCATCTGTGTGTTTTTGAGTGTTTTGCATACAACAAACAGTTGGCTTTTATTTTTAATACCTCAGCCATTGTAGACCAGGATGGCCTTGAACACAGAGATCTGCCTGCCTCTGCCTCCCAAGTGCTGGAAGTAAAGACATGTACCACCACCACCTGGCTGCTTTCTTAATTCTCATGTATTTTTTTGCTTAATGTTTTATGAATGCAGGAATAGTGAATTAATTGCCTTAGTCTGAACAGCTGTTTGTAACTCCAGTCCCAAGGGATCTGATGCCCTCTTCTGGCTTCCAAGGGTACTGAATATGCATGGTGCACAGACATACTTGCAGGCAAAACACTCGTGCACATAAAGTGAAAATAAGTAAATCAGAAAAATGGGTAGACTTACAGCCCCATAAGCTTCTGCATATTTATTTTGAGTTTTAAATTTAAGGGTTATCTTTTTAAATCTGTCTGTCTGCGTCTGCTATGTGCATGTAGGTGCCTGATGGGGCTAGAAGAGAGTGTTGGGTTTCAGGTGGTTGTGATCTGATGTAGATCTGGGAATCTAATGGGTCCTCTGAGAGAGCAGTACATGCTTTTAACCTCTGAGCCTGCTCTCCAGCCCCTCATTGTTTTTTCTGTTCACTTAGTTGCTGATAGAGTCTTGATTTAAATTGCTAGGCCTTTAGAATAGATGTTAATATTTGGTTGACCTTTTAAGAGCTTTGTGTAACTAATGTTGACAGATTACTCTCCCATTTACTCAGGTTTTTTTAAGTGTATTTAGAGAATTGTGCAGCAGTCACTATAATCCATTTTAGAATATTTTTATCTCCTTCAAAAGAAACCCTGTACCTAATAGGCAGGCACTTGCTAATGTTCAGATTCCCCTCTATGTTGGGGCAGCTGGCCCAATCCCTGCGTTCAGGGGCGTGGCTGCCCCAGGGGAGAAAGGTACCTTTAAAAAGAACCGGGTCAGGGATAGACGCCCCTGTTCCCCTCCCCCCCCCTCCCCCGCATCACCCTTTGCTTCGCTGGAGCCTTGGCTTTGTAAGTTCCCTTATTCTCCTTTTATTAAAACTGATTTATTCTAAAAGGACTATTTTCGGTTATTTCCAAATTCCTCCGACCGCCGCTACACCTCTACTCTTAGAAAGTTACTATTCTGCTTTCTGTCTCTGAACACCTGCCTCTTCTGGGCATGTCATATAAATGCAGTCCTACTAGGCATGCTTTTCTATAACTGCCTTCCTTCACTTGACAAGGGTGGGCTTTTCTAGATAGTCCATTGTTTTAATTGCTGGACAATAGTAGTTTCTTGTGAACGTTCATAGTTTGTCTTCAATAGTTAGTGGGCATTTGATTTCCCCCCCTCCACATTTTGGCTACTGTAATGATTTTACGAGCATTTGTGGTTTTTTTTTTTTTTTTTTTTTTTTTTTTTTTTTTTTTTTTTTGGTTTTTCGAGACAGGGTTTCTCTGTGGCTTTGGAGCCTGTCCTGGAACTAGCTCTTGTAGACCAGGCTGGCCTCGAACTCAGAGATCCGCCTGCCTCTGCCTCCCGAGTGCTGGGATTAAAGGCGTGCGCCACCACCGCCCGGCCTAAATCAAGTACTTTTCATCAGTAGTGTATGAGGATTCATTTTTTTCTACATTCCCACCAATACTTATTTGTCTTTAAAAAATGTGTATTTCTCTCTCTCTCTGTATCTGTGTGTGTGTATACTTCTTTTGAAATTACATTTTAAAAAATTGTGTATGTGTGTGTGTGTGTGTGTGTGTGGGTGGGTGGGTGCATGTGGAGTTCATCCTACAGGACTCAGTTTCCACCATGTGGGTCTCAGCGATGAGAGCTGAGGTTGAGCTTGACAGTAAGTGCTCTTGCGCACTGGGCCACCTCTCAAGCTAGAGTGTTTTGGTTTTTTGAGATAGGATCTCGCTTTGTTACCCAGGCTGTGTGTCCAAGGCAGGTCTTGGACTTTGTCAGTCTTGTGCATCAGTTGGAATACTTGGCACATTTTACTTACTTGATGGTAGGAATCATTTATGAATGGATGGATTTGTGACTTGCTTTATTTCCCTGGCCTGGAACTAGCTCTGTAGAACAGACTGACCTTGAACTCACAGAGGTCCTCCTGCCTCTGCCTCCTTAGTGAGTGGGACTCACTTGGTCTCAGGACTTTTAAAGATAAAAGTTTGGCAGGAATTGGGAAGGACATTTTCCTGAAACCACCTGGATTGAGTACTCCATAGAATTTCTGAAGCCTGACCGGAGGATGTCTGTGGTGTTCCATTGTCTTGCTTAGGTTTCTTGTCATAAAAAATTGAATTGCTCAGTCCAGTTTTGCTTCTTAAATTGTGTTCTAGCTTTTGAAAAACAATCCAGGATTTATAATTCCTAAAGTAGTAATTTTAGTTTTGGTTTCTGGTTGAAGTTTGGAGAGGAACAGGAATGACCAAAGTTTTCTTTGCTCAAGAAGAAAACAGCATTAATCTTAAATCCCTTTCTCTCCCTTTTCTCCCTGCCATGCAGAGTGCTATATGAAGGGAAAGAAAGGCTTATTCCAGGATGTGAAGTGATCCAAGCCACACCCTATGGTCGCTGTGCCAATGTCAACAATAGTTCAACTACTTCACAGAGAATCTTTATCACCTATCGCAGGGCTCCTCCAGCTCGATCCCAGAATTCCTTGGCTGTAACTGACATCTGTGTTATCATCACCAGTAAAGGGGAAACCCCTCCTCATACTTTCTGCAAAGTCGATAAGAATTTAAACTGTGGCATGGTAAGACAGAGTTGCTTCCTTTTCAAACTTCGGTCTGGGAATAAGAAAAAAAATGTTAATATTGGTTCTATAGTTTATTTTCACATTTTTATGATTCTTGTTTATGTTTTTCTCTGTTCTTTAATTTGAAAAAGACCTGTGAAGCTGGGGATCAAGCCAGGGCCTTGTGCATGCTAGACTAGCTCCTTCGTTATGGAGTCCTCTCTGTTTCTTCCTGGTGTGCATAAATCATCATTTTTAATATTCTGATACACATAGAAAAGTATAATTTACGCTTGGAATTTTATGTATGTCTGTGTATATCTAAATATTGTCTGTTATATCAACACAGATTTTTTTAAACTTCTGTTTTTCAATAGTAGCTTTAAGGACAGTTGCAGATAGATTGGGTGGAAACTCTCCTTAGAGTTATTTATTTTACCTAATGTGGTTTTATATGCTTACCTTTTGAAAGGGTTAGTAAAACTCAGACATGACTGTAATCCCAGGACTCAGGCGTTCAAAACCAACTTTGGCTGAATAAGGCTTTCCCAGGCCAGTATAGGCGACAAATCAGACCCCTCTTCAAATACACACAGAGTTGTAGAGAAGGAAATTGGGCATACACATTTGGTTTATAGTCTTATAGACTAACACTTATTTTTGGGTCAGGGTTATCTTGAAGACAGGCAGAGATGTATTTGTAACTGTTGGTGGGAGTGATGGCTTCATAGTCTCCTGGAGACTCAGCCTTTCCTGCTTTGGGCTCCAATATCTGTTCTTTTAAGCACTAGTAGTGTCTGAATGATCACAGAACTGTAAGCTGTTGAAAACCATATTTTACTGTGTGTGCGTGTGTGAGTATGCAGCCATGCATTTGTGCATACATTGAAGACAGAAGATCACTTTTGGGAATTAAGTCTCTTTTCAGCATGAGGATCCCAATGATTGAACTCATTTTGTCAGGATCAACAGTGAGCATCTAGGCCTGCTGAGCCTTCATCCCACTGGCCTCATCAACTCTAAAGTTTTTGAAACTGTCTTTAAAAAAAAAAACAGACTTGTTTCTTTTCTTTTTTTGTTTTTGTTTTTTTGAGACAGGGTTTTTCTGTAGCTTTGGAACCTGTCCAAGAACTAGCTCTTGTAGACCAGGCTGGCTTCGAACTCTCAGAGATCCACCTGCCTCTGCCTCCCGAGTGTTGAGATTAGAGGTGTGCATCACCACTGCCCGGCTTTGTTTCTTTTCCTTTTGCATTGTCAACTGTATTTTTACTTCATTCCATGGCAACTGTTTAACAGAGTGTTTGATTTTCTTATGGGTACTGGAATTGGACTCTACCACTGAGATACATTCCTACCCTTATAAAGAGACAGGGTCTCATGTATCCATCCCAGTCTGGTCTGGAAATGATTGTGTAGGTGACCTTGAACTCCCAATGTCCTGACTTTTCCCTAGTGCCAAGATAACAGGTGTGCACCATCATGCCTAATTTTATGTGGCATTGGGGATCATGCCCGGGTTTCACAAATACTAGACAGGTACTAACTAAGACACCTAGCTCTTTTTGTTTTTAAAGACATGGTTTTTGTAACCCAGAATGGCTTTAGATTCACTACCCTCTGCTTCCTCGTCCTGAATGCGGGGATTACAGGCGGTATTACAACTCCTGGCTAACTAGGAGTTTTAAATGACTTGTTTGGATAAATAGTCTCTAGGTTACATTCAAAATCATAATTTTCTTCTTTTCACTTTGTTTTTAAAAACTCAATTTATCTTTTACAGTGGGGTTCCAATGTGTTTCTGTGTTATAAGAAGTCTGTGCCTGCTTCAAATGCAATAGCATATAAGGCTGGTAAGTGAAGTGAAGATCTGTCCCAGTTGACAAACTAATGGATGCTGTCATTGGGCTGGCTAGAAAAGACAATGTATGTTCCCTTATACTTTGTGGAATTGGTTTATTTGTTAATTATCTATAAGTTTTAGCATGTAAAGGCTAAAGTTTTCTTAAATGCATTATGTGCTGTAAGATTTACTAAAACCACCCTCTGTATGTTATTAAATTTAAATTTTTGTCCAAGCAAGCATATGAGGTATAAGCCTCCAAGCTTTGGTTTACACTAATAGATTTAATAATTCAATGAAAATTTCTTTCTTTGATCTTTGTGTTTGGACAATCATAAAGGTGTCAAACTGCATCTTTACTTCTATTTCCTTCTCTTATCTTTGTGTGTCTGATTTGAACCACATGTTACTTGCCATGAAAGGTGGACTTGCTTCCTTTCTCTCTTGTTGCAAAGAATCAGCTATGTGGAGGAGAGGAGGGCCTGAGAAACTTTTCTGCCATGAAGTTTTTGGGAAATCTATCGCCATACTCTAACTGCACACTAAAGTGTCAAGGGCTGTAAAGATTTAAGTGTGACTTCTTCATCCCACTGGTATGGTGGGATAAAATCTGGCAATACAGGTATGCTCCAGCTGTAAATAAAAGATACTGGAATGCTTCTTTGTGAAGAGAAGCAGTGCCAATTACTTTTTGCTTATGCAGTTTTCGAATTGAAATTTTATTTTAGGGAAATTAGGCAAATCCATATCTGAAAACTCTTTGATTGCCCTCATAAAACCACTCATACTAATGCATTAAACCATTTACTTTATATAAAACAAAAGCAACAACTAATAAGAGATTCCGAATTATTTTAGAATATGACATTGCTGTAATATGTCTTTAATACATAATACAAGTCTTTTCTTTGGAAGGGAGAAGGAAGTGACAAAAAGTGCTCAAACTTAAAACATTTGCAGAAAGATTGCCAAAGTATTTAAATCTAAATTTTAGATTCTTATTATGAGACACATATTTTAGAATGCAGCGCTTTGGAGACTGAACTTGATTAAAATCTTACTTTCAAGTTCTTAGCTTGGAAGTAGGCTATATATTGGTGACATTACAGCTTAATTAATTGGTGGCGTACAGCTCCTTTGTTCTGAAGGGCTCCATTAGGGCCCTCAGTGCTGCTACCTGCCCCTCCTTCCTGGGTCTCACATATTCTGTCTTGGGCTCACGTTGAATGCCTTTTACACTGCAGCTTTCAGCACTGGTATAGGGGCTAGGATCATTTCTCTTGTCTTGCACTTTTAAATAACATTTATCCCTTCTCTCAATTTTTTTCTAAAGACTAACCAAAATAATTAGTAAATTTTCCTTCTAACTTTCTTACCATTCTTCATAAGGTGCTAAGGTGATGACATATATAGGTTTAAAAAAATGTGTTGATTGGTGATCAAGATTGGCTGACTTCGGTATTTACTAATATTTTTAATACATTTTCATGTTGTAATTAAATACAAGTTCAGGGATAACAGAGGATAGATTGGCTTATCTTAGTTTCTGTTATAGTAAAACTAATTTTGAAATTTTACACATATTTCTAAGCAGTTTGATATTATAATGTGCTATTAAGTATGTATCATGAATAATTTATATAAAAGTGATTTTTTTAAATGAAATGTTATCCTTTTTCTGAAAGGTTTGATTTTTCGATATCCAGAAGAAGATTATGAGTCTTTTCCGCTCTCAGAATCCGTGCCTCTATTCTGCCTTCCTATGGGAGCCACTATTGAATGCTGGGATCCTCAAACCAAATACCCACTTCCTGTTTTCTCAACATTTGTCTTGACAGGTTCTTCAGCTGAAAAGGTATATTTTGTACCTTATTGATGAAGCCTGTTTTGTCCATATTTTAATGTTGTAAAGTGGTTACTTTATGTTTTATTTGAATGCTAGGATAATTTGGATAAAAGGCATTTCCATTTATACTATAACACCCATCGTAAGAAGTCAGAAGTAACCAGACCCAAAGTCTGTACAACTCAGTGAACTTCTGAATTGGCAGACTTTGGGTCTGGTTAATTTTAGTATGTGTTTTTTATTTATTTCCAAGTTTTTTAAAGCAATAAATAATGCATAAAAATTTTCAAAGTCAACGTGATACCTGCGATTATATAATATGCTGATATTCCTGAATCTTATATATCAAAATAAAGTGTTTTGAGAGAGCTGTCCCCAAACACAGGTCTCAAAATAAGATTAAGGTAATGATTTAAAGATACAGGTTTGGGAAGAGTCAGGATTTTATAAAACAACTGGATGACAAGACATTGAAATGATTGAAGGAAAATATTAAAGCCATTATGAATTAAATATGTAATTTAGCTGGGCCTCTTATCCTAGCACTTGGGAGGCTAGAGAGGCAAGCTGAGAAAGATCTGTGAGTTTGAGGCCAGCCTGGTCTACCTAGTGAGTTCCAGGATATCCAGAGCTACATAGAGAGATCTTATCTCAAAAGAAACAAAACAAATAGATAAAAAATTCAGATGACTGGAAATTAGAAATATGATCTTTAAAATTAAAGTATATGAATAAATGCAATTAAAATTCCGTGACTTTGTTTGTTTTCTTGGAGATAGGAGGAATTAATGAAGAGAAAGGTAGATTTTCTAAAATGTAGCACAGAAAAGGATAAAACATGAAATTTTAAAATATAGCAAATAGCTGAGAATGGTGGTACGAACTTTTAAATTCCTGTACTTGGGAGGCAGGTGGATCTCTGGGTTTGAGGCCAGTCTGGTTCTAGTCCATCCAGTGAGACCCTATTTTAAACAGAAACAAACAGAAAACAGCAGATAAAAATATAACACATTTAGTAAATGAATTCCTAAAGGGCAGACTAGCAAAAACGGAAGGCCATGTTTTTAGTGCCCAGTACTTACTTGGGTGCTGGGGATCTGAGCTCTGTTCCTCATGCTGTGGGACAAGTGCTTAACTCACTGAGCCATCCCTCAGTTTCTGTTCACTTTTGAAAGTAATGGCTAATGATGTCTATCTAGAGATGTTGCCAAGTCATCTGGAAATAGGAATTGAGTTCTGGGAAGAGGTCACATAAAGATTAGTGTTCTGCTATTGAGATGATTATAGTTCAAACATTAGAGAATAAATTTTCCCAATGGAATTAGACAAGAAACTTTAGAAATGGCAGTATTTAAATGATGGTCAGAATTGAATCTTGTGTGGGAAAGAAAGAAGTTAACAGAATTTAAAGTGTTTACTGTCAAACATACCAAAGGAATAAAGATTTTGAAGATAAAAGAAGATAGAAGATTGTCAGTTGTATTTTTGTTACACAGAGAAAAAAAAGCAATTGAGCCCTGAAAGTATTTCAACTAGATTATTATTGGTAGTCTTTTTGTTGTTGTTGTTTTGTTTTTTGTTAATGTTTTTTGAGACAAGGTTACTCTGTATAACAGCCTTAGCTGGTCCTGGAACTCACATTGTAGACTAGGCTGGTCTCAAGCTCACAGAGATCCGCC
The DNA here is from genome assembly GCF_903992535.2 of Arvicola amphibius. Lineage (NCBI taxonomy): Eukaryota > Metazoa > Chordata > Mammalia > Rodentia > Cricetidae > Arvicola > Arvicola amphibius. The sequence goes on along the minus strand of NC_052052.2, from coordinate 59,384,631 downwards.
TGCTTCTGCCTCCCAAGTGTTGGGATTGAAGGCATGCGCCACCATGCCCAGCTATTACTTGTAATCTTGATTTTAGAATTGTTGTAATGGATTGAGGTGGAAAATAGTTACCTAATGTGAGCAAGGCTTTTAACTGGCTACAGGTGCTTTACCAGGAGGACGAGGAATAGCAGATAACTTAGGCCACATAGTGACCCATAACTTTAAATAACTGGAGAGAAAAGGACACTAGAGAGTTTAGATGTGACCCAGATGGTGATGACACACACCTTTAATCCCAGCTCTCTGGAGGCAGAGGCAAGTAGATCTCTGTGAGTTTGAGGCCAGCCTGGTCTACAAAGCAAGTTTCAGGACAGCCAAGACTGTTCGTTATACAATGAATGTCTCAAAAAAAAAATTAAAAATAAAAAACAAAACAAACACACAAAACAAAGAAGAAAAAAGAGTTTAGATGTGAAAATCAGCTATACTTCAGTGATGTAGAGTTTGCTGTGCACAGCCTTGAGTTGTATTCCCACCACCAGACAAACAATAACCACGTACTAAACTCAGATTCAACCTCAGGCTTATGGGCTGAAAATTCCTCTTAGAGGTCTCAGCAGGTAAAGGCACTTGCTTCACAATTCTGGAGTCCTGACTTTGATCCCTGGGGCCCAGCTAAAGGTAGATGGAGAGAGCTGACTCCACAGATGTGTCCTCTGATCTCCTGTAGAAAACTAGCATCTCAGGTTTGAAGCTAGCCAGGGCTCCATGAGACCATCTCAAAACCAACAAAAAACCCCAACAATTTAAGAGAGTGAAAGATAAAAATGACAAGAAGGGAAATATATTTGCAAAATACATATCTTAAAAGATTTTTATTTTTCCTAATGGGGATTGAACTTGGACCTTTGTATGATAGGCAAAGTGTTCTGTTCAAATCTATTTACACTCCTAGCTCATAAGTGCTTATATATAGATCCTTCTCCAGTAGTGCTATTCCCTGATGACTAAGTATTCAAATCTTTGAGCCTTTAGGGCCATTCTTATTCAGACCACCACACAGACTTAAGTAGACATTTCTCTAAAGATACATAAATGACCAGTTAGCTTGTAAAAGATGCTCAGCTTCATGTAGTTTGGAGATACAAAGTTATGGTAGCATTTCACATTTATTAAGTTGACAACTATGTAACAGCAAATATCAGAAAATCAATATTATTAAGGATATAGAGAAAGCAGAACCCTTTAACCTTGCTTCTGTGGACAACAGATTGGCAGCTCCTTCAAAAGGAAAACAGAATTAAGTGTTTGATGAAGCAGTTTCATTCTGAGATCTGTACCTAGAGAATTGAACTTACGGTCTCTCTTGGAAAGAACTTGGATGGCAGTATGCTTATAGTATTACCAGACATCCCAGGTATCCACTGAAGAGTGAGAGTAAAGTGGAATTTGGTGTGTATACACTATAGGACATTACTCAGCTTTAAAAAAGATAAAATTCAAATACATCCTATAACATGGATGAACCTCGAAAACATGCTAAGTAAAATAAGCAAGACACAAAAAGAATAAATACTGATTCTACATGTAGTAGGTATCATTACAATAGGCAACTTCATTGAGACAGATAGTAGAATAAAAACTACCCTATCTAAAGAGAAAAAAAATCATGTGGGCTCAGTGCATAAAGTGCTTACCGTGCAGGCATGAGGACCTAAGTTTGACTCGCTAGAACCCATGTAAAAGTCAGATAAGGTAGCGTGTGTCAGTAACTCTATTGTCCAGTGGCAAGATGGGTAGCAGAGACGGTAGAGTCCCTGAAGCTCACAGGCCAGCTAGCTTGGCACATGGAGTGCAAAAAACAGAGACCCTGTCAAGTGGAAGGTGAGGGTTGATATGTGTGCACATGTACTTTCTCATGGATATACATACAAAAAATGACAAATGGGATCAATGATATGTTTCTGTATATTCCATGTTCTAAAAAATGTCGTTCAAGCAAGTACAAGTTGAGTGAGGTTATTAGAGTACTCAACAGAGTGGGTAAAAAATACACTGGATAAAAGAGAACAAGTAAAAAAAAGTGATTCCCCCTTTTTTAAATGCATGTGTGAGTGTAGGAACACGTGTGTTGCACATGTTTAAAGAGGTCAGAGGACAACTTTTAGGAGACAGTTCTCTCCTACTGTGGCATCTGTAATTTGGACTTGGATTGTCAGGCCTGCAAGGTTAAATGCTTTGCCTATTAAATCACCCCAGCTGCATGAAGTTGCCCTTTTCTTCTCTCTCTCTCTCTCTCTCTCTCTCTCTCCCTCTCTCCCTCTCTCCCTCTCTCTCTCTCTCTCTCCTTCCCTCCCTTCCTCCCTCCCTCCCTCCCTCCCTCCCTCCCTCCCTTCTTTTCTTTTATTTTTTTTAAATAAATGCTTACATGTATAATCACAATGTGTGTGGGGATCTAGATGGATTTGCATCAAAATCTGGTTGAGTTAGAGATGAGATATTTCATTTATCTGTTTGGTATGTAGTCACAGAAAATACTTGTTTAAAGAGAAAAAGAACATTGGGCATATAGATACCCTGGTAGAGTCCTTGCCTAGGATGCTTGAGATTTGGATTTTAATCTCCAGCATGAAATGTAAATCTTACAACAATTCTTTGACTGTAGGTCTATGGAGCTGCCATCCAGTTTTATGAGCCTTACCCTCGAGAACGTCTAACAGAGAAGCAACTTATGCAGCTGGGCCTGTTGACCCCTGTGGAAAGAAAAGTGGTCTCCAAACCCATCAATTCAAACAAGTGCATTTGTTTGCTTTCACACTGGCCTTTTTTTGATGCTTTTAAGAAATTTCTTATGTTTATCTACAAAGTTTCTGTGTCTGGACCACATCCTCTTCCCATTGAAAAGTATGTATAATGATGTGATGTCATGTCTGTGGAAATAAGATACATAATGGTCATTTCACTGTCATCTAACTTAGCCGCAGAATTGAAAGGGAAGGAGAATCATATTCACCATATTTTTACTTGTTCCCTCTCCACTGAGTCATTGATCGTGAACTTGAAATTGGAGTCTTGGTAAACATGGCCTTATGATTGTTTTGATAATTCAGATTAGACAATAACTTGTATAGATGTATGCGCTCTTCTTCCTATTCATTCTTCAGAAACCAAGACAGTGAATGTACACACATACTTTGTGTAAGTGCCCAGTACAAGAATTAGGTATAATGAATGTTCATCTGTAAACTAATATGGAAATTACAAAAGTAAATTAACTGATGTTAACTGTGTGGTTTTGGTTTTAGCACGGGGCAGAATGTTCCATATTTTTTTTTGTCATGGAAATGTTTTATAATCAAGAAAAATAGATGTAGAGCCATGAATGAAGTCTTTGTGCTGTATTTTGTTTTGTTTTGTTTTTCAGATAGGGTTCTCCTCTGTAGCCTAGACTGACTGCAAACTCCTGAGCCTCTTAGTTTTTGAACAGAGACTTTATAGGTGTTTACAGCCTCCATCCTGTCATTTTAAGTTTATTTATTGGGGCTGGAGGGATGGCTTGTCAGGTGAGAGCAGAAGACGTGGGTTCACTTTCCAGCATCCTCATGACAGCCAGCTCTAGATCCAGGATAGCCAGTACCATCTGACCTTCACATGTCGAGTACTGATAGACACGTAACAGCACACTCATACATAGAAAGTAAGTAAATCAAAGGAAATGAATAAGTAAAAGCTTGCTGTTTGTGTGCATTTATGTATGTGCACAAATCCATGCACACACATACCACCAAGGCACATGAGTAGAGGTCAGAGGATAACTTGTGGGAGTCAGTTCTCTCCTTCCACCACGTGTGCTCTGGGTGATCAAACTCAGGTTGTTAGGCTTGGTAGCAGCGGATCCCTTTACTCAGTGAGCCATCTCTCTGGCCCCAAGCCTGTCATTTATAAACTGTTTTGATTTCTAGTGGGACATGGCTTTTGTTTATTATTGTGTATAATACTCGACTTTAGTAACAAAACAAGAAAAGGGTAGAAGGGTCAAGAACTTTGTTAAGTCTTCACAGTATCAGCATTCGGTGTAAAATGTAGGGTTTCCACTTTATTCCCAGAAGGCAAGTTAGTGGTTTATAGTTTTACATTTAAGTTTCTGTTGTCAGATTAACGAAATTGAGGTAAAATTTAACTGATGACAAGTTAGCAAGTTTGTGGGCAATTGAGATTCTATGATTTGTGCAATAGACTCAAGATCAATGATGTGATAATTGTTTTTCTGTTAAGGTAAATTCTACATTCTGTCTCTCCCAAAAACATAAAACTCTGGAGAAACTTGAAAAACATTATTTCTAAGTAGAGAAACAGCATTTAAGTTGTTTGTCTAGAGTTCTAGTAATAAATCTAGGTTTAAATTCCTTATTTATACTTATAATGTCACTGATAACCAAGGTTATAAAAATTGTTTGTTTGTTTGTTTGTTTTTCCTTTTTTTTTCCTGAGAAAGGGTTCTCTGTGTAGCCCTGGCTGTTCTGGAACTAGCTCTCTAGACAGGACTGGCCTTGAACTCACAGAGATCCGTCTGCCTCTGCCTCCTGAGACTTGGATTAAAGGTGTGCACCATCACTGTCTGGCACAAATAGCTTTAAAAAAAGATTTATTTTTGTGTGTGTGCTTGTGCATACATGTGTGTGGTTGCTGTGGAGGCCAGACGCTGTACATTGAACCTCCTGGAGCTAGCTAGAATTCCAGGTGTTTGTCAGCCACCAGGTGGCTGAGAACTGAACTTGGGCTCTCTGAGGAGTGTAGCCATTCTTAGATGCTGAGCAATCTCTGTAGTCCCTAAATTAGCTTGTTTACTTTATGAGAGCTGTTTTTATGTTACTGGTTTTCTGATGAAAATAGTGGGTTTTGTTCTATTAGACATGGACTCACTCTGTAGTGCAAGCTGGCCTAGAACTCACTCTGTAGCCCAGGGTAGTTTTCAACTTGTAGTAATCCTTCTACTTCAATCTTTTAAATACCAGAATTACAAGAATGCATCATCATGCTTGGCAGACGTTTATTTCTTTAGCTCAGTTTTAATAAATGCTTTTTCCATTGGGTTCTATATAGTAGAATGAAAGGCTTGTTAAAATCTATGATGCACTAAAGAAAGTAACTGTGGTATTCATCTCACCATCTTTTCTAGACACATCTCACATTTTATGCAAAACATCCCTTTTCCTTCACCACAAAGACCAAGAATCCTTGTTCAGGTAATGAAAAAGAAGTCTTTTCATGTTAGTTTGTGCCAGGTTCTTTGAGTTTGAAATGAAGCAGTATGTCTGTATGAAATTCTGACTCTCATTATTTAGTAGCTTTACTGAACATTTCTTTCCTAATTGGGTTTTAGATCCCAGGTGAATTAGAACTGGAGTATTACTTATCATTCATGACATCATAAGTTACATGTTTTCATTGGTCCATGCATGGTCTTTGCATAGCTAAATTTAATAATGTAAACCTCAGAAATATGTTGTGGCCATGTTCTTAGTTTCAGAGTAATTGATAAGATTTAGTATTTTAATATTTAAATTATTTATATATTTTATATATTTATACATAGTATTTTAATATTTAAATATTTTAATATTTAAATGCTGAGTATTTGGGGGGACAATAAAAGAGTTTAAACAATGCTTTCAGACAGTGCTGAACAACCTGCTTCTTTCCCAGGCCTACGTAGTGACAGGCCTTGGTAGGTATACAGCTTACGACATTAACTGTGTAGAATCAGTAAAAACAAGATTGCACAGATTGACTACAGGAATGAGAGTAGGTTGTTATGAAAGTTGCTGAATATTTAGCTTTCTATTTATGTACTGTCTCTTCCTGAATCATAACAGTTTACAAACTGACACTGAGTAGCACTAGTTAATGAAGTGATCCATTTAATATTTCTTCTGAGATGTTATTAACATTCTATAACAGGATTAAGCCAGACACTGTTGGTCTTGAATGTATTTCAGTTCAGCGAGTATTAATTTGTACTAAACAATTACAGATGCTTAACTGGTCTGGTGAGTAAATGAATTTGAGGTTCCTATAAAAAGTTATTCCAAATTTTTATATACCTGCATTTAACCCACTAACTAGGTCAAAATTCAGCAATTTAAGAGCTAATACAAATATCTCTGAGTAATTGTAGCTATCATTTATATCTCAATGTGATTAAAATTATGTACCTTTCTGCATATTAAGTAATTTTCAGTTTTACCCTTATCTAAATATTGAGACTAAAAAATTGGTTTGACTAATTTATCCTTTTGTTTGTTTTAAGCTGTCAGTCCACGATGCGTTATTATTATCACAACCAGTTTCCACACCTTTACCACTAAGGTAATGATGCTTTGCTTATTTGCTTGTTGTTTGTTTGTTGTTTGTTTGTTGTGGATAGAACCCAAGACCTTATGTATGTTGGACCTTACAAGCCACACCCTCATTTGATAGTTTTTTTTAAGATTTTATTTATTTATTATGTATACAGTGTTCTACCTGCATGTGTGCCAGGACACCAGATCTCGTTAGAGATGGTTGTGAACCACCATGTGGTTGTTGGGAATTGAACTCAAAACCTCTGGAAGAGCAACCAGTGCTCTTAGTCTCTGAGCTATCTCTCAGCCCCATTGATAGTATTTTAAATGCTATATTTATTTGCTTAAAACAATACTTCCCTGAGCCAGGCATGGTGGCATAAGCTTGTAATCCTAGCACCTTGGTGAGACCTGTCTTAAAATAAAAAGCTATGAGTACCTGTATAGCTTGGTGGTAGAGCATTTGTTTAGCTTACACAAGCCCTGAGTTCAGTCTCCAGTAAGGAAAAAAAGCAAAAGATATAGCGTACTTTAGAGGCAGGATGACTAACTAGATAAGGATAGGGCATCCCTTAGTCTTGCCATCCTTGGTACCTGGGTGGGTGGTGCAGCACTTGAGAGAATTACAAGGCCCAGAAATGACTCAGTAGGTGAAGCACTTGGCATGCAAGTGTGAGGATCTGAATTCTGGTCCACAGAACCCACATGGAAAGCATGCATGGGTGGTACATGCCTGTAATCCCAGCAGTGGCCAGACAGGAAGCAAAGATAAGTGGATTTTAGAAGCTTGCTGACCAGCCGGGTAGCCCACTTGGTGAAGTTCTAGGCCAAGGATAGACCCTTTTGCAAAGAAAAGATGGATGGTACTGAGGACTAACGCCTGAGGCTGTCTTCTGACCACTGCATGCATCCCTACATACTGCATGTACCCAGGTGCATGTACACACATTCTACAAAACCCAGAATTATCCTTCCTTCCCATATGCGGTTAGTAATGTTCATGGTGAGCTGATGTTAATCTTCTATGTACCCCTTTGCGTCTTTTCATCTGTGCCACTAATCCAGGGTACTAGCTGGACTATTTCATTAGTAGCCTCTTAGTCAATCCTTGCTCTTCTTCCTCCAGTTTCTTTTTCAGTCTACCCTGCAGCCAGTGCGTCCACTTATGAATATAAGTATAAATGAGTCAGTCATCTCTCTTGTTATTTTTCCCATGCTCACTTGTTTTGCAGTTCTTGGATTATGGCATTAGCTTTTTCCTGAGTCTTTACATATGCTGTCCCCCAGCCCACTCACACCCTTGCCTCTTTGAACTCAGATCAAATGTCTGGGCTTCAGAAAATCTTTCTTAATACGTGTTCATTTGAATCGCACCATATACTACCTCATTATTTAGCTACATTTTATTTCTCATTGCTAAATTACAAATTGAAATTAACATTAGATTATTATCCTGTTTAGTAAGCAAATCTTGATGATAATATTTTAGCAAAGTAGTTTGTAACCCTTTCTTTTCTGTTTTCTAGTGGAGCCAACTTTAGTACCTTACTGATGAATTTGGGTCCTGAGAATTGTGCAACATTGCTGCTGCTGGTTCTACTTGAGAGTAAGATTCTGCTGCATTCTCTTAGGCCAGCTGTCCTGACTGGGGTAGCTGAAGCTGTTGTTGCTGTGAGTATAAAGTTTTTCTTTTAGAACAAAATTGCTACTAGAGGATTTGTATTCTTCTCTAAAGAAAGCAGCTTTTAAATTCCAGCCCAGTCAGTTAAATATGAATATAATTTGTATGTATGAAGAAAACAAAAGTGACTTTTGTTTGAGGAAAAAAAAAGTCAGTTTCTAATTTTTTGTATTTTAGTGTTCTCCACAGAGTAAATATTTATTATATAACATTAAAACATATAAGTGGAGTCTGGTGCCACCTACCTGTAGTCCCATGCTTCCTGGGGAAACACAAATAAAGGTCTTGTCATCCTAGGAGGGAACCAAGAAGAGACTAAAGTAACAAACCTACCAAAGTCCAACTTGGAAAACCAGTCAGGTTATTGGGACTACTCAGAGGAGTGTGGGTGAGAGGTTACTCACAGCAGGGACAGTTCAAATGCAGCTACATCGTGGAAATCCTGTAGCCTAAATGACAACTCATGAAGGCTGGAATCCTAGCCATCTTCAGGACTGGCAGGCACTACAGAAGGTTAGAATCTCTTCAGATTACAGGGCTGGTGCAGTTGTTTACTGTTCCAGTGACCTAGGAGAGGGAGAGGTCTTGTGAGGCTGAGTCAGGTTTCCCAGGCCTGTTAATCTTTTGACTCTGCTTTCTCAAGGGGGATTGTTTCAGTTCAAAGAAAATTGCTATACAATATCATGGCACTTGGGAGGCTGAGATAGAAATACTTATATATCAAAACTTTGCCTCAAAGAATAAAGCAGAACACCAAAGAACTCTAGTTGATTTTGCTTTAAATTTTGCAAATTTATTACATAGTTAATTTCTTATTTTAACTGTTAACTGTTTTCTCTAGTTATACATATGGCTTTATTTTGAATAGGATAATATAAAACACTTAGCTCTTGGGTATATCACAAATAAAGTTAAGTTCTACTTAAAACACTGTCATGCTTTCTTACTGCATTTAGAAATCAGATTGTGCTGAATTTTTTTGTTGCTGTGTGTATGCATGCACATGTGCATTCATGAAATACCGGACTTACTGTGTGGTTGCTGGGATCTGAACTACAAATTCCATGATTGTACAAGTGATCTTTAACTGCTGAGATGTCTTTCTAGCTCTTGTTTATTTTATTGTACTATTTTTAATTTTGTGGTGTGTGTGTGTGTGTGTGTGTGTGTCCGCACATATGAGTGTGGGTGCCTGGGGAGGCCAGAAGAGGGCATTGGATCCCCTGGAGCTGGAGTTACAGGTGGTTGTGAGCCATTACATATGGGTGCTTGAAACCAAACTCAAGTTGTCTGCAAGAAGATACTCACTCTTAAATGCCAAGCCTTCCCTCCCACTGGTCTTGCTTTTTTTAAAAGACGGGCTCACACTCAGCTTAAGTTCACCTGGAACTTACCAGGTTGATGACCTTACTTTAGCAATTCTCCTGCCTCAGCCTCCTATGTTGGAATTAGAGGTGGGAGCTGCCTGCCCAGCCACCCTGCTTTCTTGCTGTATTCTGGAACACTTAGGTTTGTGTTTCAAGTAGCTGTCTTTTTCATAATGAGGCTCACATTGTCTGTACTAGTATAACCTGCTCTGAACTCTTAACCATGTTCATGAGGATCCTTTTCTTTTTCCATAGTATTACTCATTTTCTACTAGAGTAAATACTGAATTATATCTTCTGTTTATTTTCTACCTCTTTCTGTCAGAGTAGGTATCAACAGACTGGGTAAGTCTGACCTGCCAGTTCATGTCTACCAGGAGTTGTGCGAATAATAAAGTTTTATTGAGACATAGGCTACCTATTGACTTACGACCCGTTACTGTTTTCTTGTACAATAGCAGAGTTAAGAAGTTGTTACAAAGGTTGTGAGGCCTAAATTACTCTGCATTTTATAGAAAAAAAGTAGACTAACATTCTAGACTGAAGCTAGGGTCTTTTCTTGATACTGTGGTCTCATTGTCTAAGAGTGCTTGGCATCTAATAAATGCTCATGTATCTGTTAAGTGTATGATTCTTGAGTACAGAAACCCCAGTCTTGAATAATAATCTGTAATGTCTGGCAGGGGTGGTGGTATAGAATTTTGGGGGGATGGGTGAAGGTGAAAACTGAACCAGGCACAGAATGATGAGTCTTACCTTGGAAAAAAAAAAAAAAAAAAAAAAAAAAAAGCTCATCACGTTACAGTGTTATTGAGCATTCAGGTGGCAGAGGCAGGAAGACTAGAAAAACAACATAGTGAGTTTAAAGTCAGCAAACTGTGCAGTGGTCTGTTTTTGAATAAGTCCTTGTAGTCACTGCAGTACAGTTTGTTGTTTTATGTGTTTGTGTCTATGTATATATGGACTAGTACTCATGAAGGCCAGAGAAGGGTCAGATCCCCTGGAGCTGGAGTTACAGAAGGTTGTGAGCCTCTCAATATAGGTTCTAGGAACTGAACCCAGGTGTTCTGCAGCAGATGCTCTTAGGCATCGAGCCATCTCTCCAGACCCTGAGCCTGTTTTTTCAACCTATCAGAAGCTGTTCTTAAAAACAGAAACAAATGAATTGGAGTAGGTGTTTAAAAAAAAAACAAAAACCAAAAAACACCAACAAAATCCCAACACACACATACACCAATTAAGATAGCAGTTTTTAAATTAAAACTCCTATATATATATTAATTTTTTTGTCTGCGTGCATTTGTTTGTGTGTGTTCATGTGTTTATGAGGATGAGGGTGTGTGTATGTATGGAGATCAGAGATTTGGTATATTCCACATTCCACTTTTTTTTCTTTTTTTCACTTTTTTTTTTTTTTTTTTTGAGGTTGATTTTTCTCACTGGCTATGCTGGATGGTTAGCCAGTCATACATATCTGCCTGCATCTGCTCTGGAATTAAACAAGTTCATTATGCCTGGCTCTTTATTTGTTTGAGATTCTCAGAATGTTTTATATCTTCTTTATTTTAAAGAGGTTAAGCTTCACTGAAGTTGAATTATTTTAAATGTTTATTTGAAGTGTAGAAAATGTTTTGTTAGATCTTGAAGTGATTCTCAAGAGATTTCTTAATTTTTAATTATGTTATACTTAAAATTTTAGTGTGGTGCTTGAACTCGAACCCAAGGATGCTAAGTATGCTAAGCAAACACTCTACCGCTGAGCTTAAGCCTAGCCCCACATTAGTTTGTCTCTCCCATGCTCTACCCACCTTCTTGTGCGCTTAGTTTGATTTTGGTCAGAGCTCATTAGTGGGTAAAATGCCTAAGTTTATAAAAACATAAGTTTGTTGTATGATTTGGGAGGCAGTTTTGTCTCTTTGCTTTGGTTCTCCATAAAATATGCATGTGGGATTTGTGTAGGTATCAGAAGAATTAACTTGCAAAGAGTGGTTAGGATTTTAAGTGTGCCGTGATCATTATTATTCTTGAATTTTAATTCAGTAGTATTTGTAGCCACTTTATTTTGGAATGAGATTTAAAATTAAAACGTAGATTTATTACTTTTCAGTGGTCCCTTTTGATAATAGTTAATTGTGTAATTGTCATTGCAAATTTGAATTTGGTTAATTTTTAAAAAACTTTTCCCCTAGATGATCTTTCCATTTCAGTGGCAGTGCCCATATATTCCCCTTTGTCCTCTTTCACTGGCTGGAGTGCTTAGTGCACCTTTACCATTTATAGTTGGAGTGGACTCAAGGTACTTTGATCTTCATGACCCACCACAAGATGTTGTTTGCATTGACTTGGATACGAATATGATATATGTGTAAGTGATCCATCTTTATTATCTCACATGTGTAGTTTCCACCATATATAATTAGAGCTATTTAGAAACATCTAGAAATAAGATGAATTGGCAGGAAATGGTATAGATAAAAAAAATTGGGGGCTGGGGATGTAGCTTGGTTGAAAAGGGCTTGCTTAGCATTCTTAAGCCCTGTTTTCCCTCTCTAGTACTGAATACATGCTACAGTGGCATATCCTTGTAATCTCTGCACTTGAGTGGCAGAGGCAGCAGGATCAGAAATTCATGGACCCTCTACTATATGGTCTGTTTGGAGCCAGCCTATGCTATTTGAGACCCTTTCTCTCCAGGCCGTCATGGTCACTGCAGTGCATCTGTTTGAGAAGATACCTGCATGTAAACTGAAAGAATAGTTGTATGAAAGGAAGGAAGAAAACATTTGCTTAGAAAATAATACTAAAGCTAAGTATGGTAGCTTATGCTTGTTAACTCACTTGGGAGATTAAAAGATCACCAGGAGTTGGAGACTATCCTGGGCTACATAATGAGATCCAGATCAGCCTTAACTACAGAGTAAGACATTGCCTCAAATAACCCCACAAAAATTTAAATTAAAATATGCTGAAATAGATACACTACTGTATTTTAAAACTGTATAGCTACAGTGGCTCATTATTGTGTATATCTAGATTTATAGACAACTTGGAAGTAATGAATCACTTCATGAATTTACACTTCCCTCCCTCATTTCCTACACTTCTTCCCTCCTTTCCTGGGAACTGAATCCAGGATCTGGTGTGAGTTAGGCCTGATCTCCACCATTCGGTCTCATAGGTAGCTCTAAAATTTTGTTTGTTTGTATAAGTATCACATATCTCAGACTGGCCCTTGAATTTGAACTAGCTGTGGTAGCCAGTGCTGCTCTTGAACTGATCTTTGTGCCTTCCTCACGTGCTAGGGTTATGGATATGTGCCATACATTCAGCCCAGCATCCTTTTTTTCTCTCACTCTTGGTTTTTCAAGACAGGGTTTCTTTGTGTAGCTTTGGAGCCTGCTGGAACTCACTCTCTAGACCAGGCTGGCCTCAGACTCATAGAGATCTGCCTGTCTCTGTCTCCTGAGTGCTGGAATTAAAGGCATGCGCCACCATCACCCAGTGCTTCATATCTCTTATAACTATAAAAATACGAGTTTTATAGTTGATGGTATGGTCCCTTGGATTAGACAGAATATAGAATGGGAACATGTGGCAATTTCTGTACATTAGGTATATTATCATTGTCATTTTAGAAGATATTTGAGTAACGGACTTTCAAAATGACTTTTTTTCCAAAGCCAGATAGATAGTAAATGTTAGAACCAGGTTACAAACTGGTAATAGTAATCCAAATAGGCATGACATTGTGGATTTGGGCATTTAAAAGGTAACGTTATAGGTACTATGTGATTACATCAAGTAAAAATACTTGATCAGAGTTAAATGTGACATGCCGTTAGTTTTAAACACATGACAATTTCATAGTTGATTTGACATCTTATTTATTTACTTATTTATAAGAAAGATCTTGCACAGGTTGGTAATGGCACATACCTTTAAACTCAGCACTCAGTAGGCAAAGGCGGGCAGATCTCTGTGAGTTTGAGGCCAGCCTAGTCTACAAAACAACTTCCAGGATGGCCAGGACTGTTAACACAGAGAAACCGTGTCTCAAAAAACAAAACAAAACAACAACAAAAAAAGGAAGCTCTTTCTTTGTGTCCCTGGCCGGCCGGGAACTTGCTGTAGAGCAGGCTGTCCTTACTAAACTGGGGCGATTCTCCTTGCTTTGCTCCCTGCTGCCATCATACTCGGCTGAAGTCGGTGTCTTCTGGCAGTCCCTGGAGCATGGGATTGCTATAGTGCCTTCAGTCAATTACCTTTGCAGGGAGAACACGATATTTGCCTCTGTGCTGGTGGTATTACCACCCAGGGAGTATTAGAAGTTAATTTCTACTTGGAGGTTCTTGGACCATGCTGGTAATACTTGGTTGGACCTGTAATAATTGAAGAGGAAATATCTTCTTCCCATTGAGATCTAAGCTCAGCCAACACTAGTGAGTCTTAGTTTTCACACCCTACTTGGTTGTGATCAAAACAGAAGCCTTTAAAATCCAATGCTCTCTTAGAGGTCAGGTGAAGCTTTTTAATTTGGTGTTTCTGTAGGTTTCCATTCACTGAAGACTAAGCTATAGCATTAAAAGAAAGCCTGGCACATACATGCTGAGTTGTAGAAGAGCGTTCCCCAAAGCCATTGTCTCTGCTGTATCTTATGTTTCCGAAGTATAAAATTTTGGAAATTTTAGTTTTTATTTAGCTTCTATCTGCATCTTTATTTTTTTAATGCTTTTATGGTCATAGAGTATGTTAAATAATGTGTTTGATTTCTTCTTACACCTCTGTGAGGAATGTGACGAACTAAGTGTACTTTACTTCTTTGTTAAATTCTAGCTCTTGGTTTGGGCATATAGTATTTTAGAGTTCTATGAGTAGGCTAATGTCTCAAGTCAGTTAATTCAACCCTTAAAATATAATATTTAAACATAACTTGGGAAGTCAGATTTCAAGTCAGTGTTGTACATTTACTGTGGTGGTAAAGGCTGTTGAGGCTTAGATGGAGGCAGCCATCTTCAGTGCGAAAAATGCCCCTTTTAACTTTGACATAGAATTTTGTTTAGTACAAATGAATTATAAATAACAGATTTTTAAAATTCTGGTTTAATAGATCTGATGAAAAGAAGAACATAAACTGGAAACAGCTTCCCAAAAAGCCATGCAAGAGTCTGCTTGGGACCTTAAAGAGGCTGTATCCCCAGCTCTGCTCAGGTGGGTACAACGAGAGAGTAGGACACTGGCTGCAAACACAGGTGTCTCTCTTTCTTTCTTACTTTTAGTATCTTATTTCTAATAGTGTTTGTGTGCGCACACATGTATGTAACATGTGCTTGCACAGGTGGGTACCTGTGAAACCTGGAATAGGGTGTCAGATTCCTTTGATATGTAAGCCTTCCCAGCATGGGTGGTTGGGTCCATGTAAGAACAGTGTGCATTCTTAACCGCTGACCCATCCATCTCTCTAGTCCCTTTTCACTGTTTTGAGACAGTGTCTTTGCGACCTAGCCCAAGTTGGCCTGGAACTTGTGATTATTTTGTTTCTGCCTCTCCCCTACAGTATTATAAATGGGAGACTAAGATAAGATAATATTAAGATAATTGTTAATTTAAATATTGTATGCTGCTTAATTAGTTATTACATAACAGATAATGTTTAGTTGGGTTTTTCTTTTTCTTCTTCTTTTTTTCATTTTCTCTGTACCCTGTCCTCCTTGTTACCTTCTGTTCTGAGAGCTAAAAGTGACTTCAAACTCCTGATCCTTTTGTCTCTACCTCTCAAATGTTAGGACTGCAGATGAGGTACAGGGCCAGTTTGTGGAGTTCTGGGGAGTGGACCCAGGGCTAGGTAAGCACTCTACTGTCTGAGCTATATCCCTAGCCTAGTTGTTTGTTTCTTCAGGGTTTTTTGATACTGAATCTCATGTTTTTATGGGCTGGTTCCAGCTTGTTGTGTAGTTGAGTTACCCCAGCACTTAGGGAGGGTGAGGCAGCAAGATGTTGAGTGTGAAGCCAGCCTGAGTTACATAGCTAAAATACAGAAAGACTATCTCGAAGAAGAAAAGAAAAAAGAAAGCAAAAGGAAGTTGTGGGCCTTCTTTTGCCTATTATCATTCAGTCATTATACAAATAGATATCATATATGAATGCCTTGTTTTGTTTCTACTTCTGTTGTCAGTTCACCGAAAGACTCAGGAAAGTTCAGCGATTGAGATGACTCCAATTGAAGCAGATTTCTCTTGGCAAAAAAAGATGACACAACTCGAGATGGAAATCCAAGAGACATTTTTGCGATTTATGGCATCTGTTTTAAAAGGGTATAGGTCGTATCTCAGACCAATCACAGAAGCTCCTTCAAATAAAGCCACAGCTGTGGATTCATTGTTTGATCGACAGGGTAAGTGTCAGATCACATTTGCCTTCATTGAAGTCCAAGGTATTTCAGACGATGTACTACATCCTTAGAAATTAATATTCAACTGTAAGGAATTTCCATAATCTGTAACCTACCTCTGTTAGTAGAGAATTTTTAAAATTTATACTCATTGGTTTCTCTTAAAAATAACCTGAGGGTGTTTAATTTGAAGAGTCCAATGTGTTATGTGGATTCACAATCCCAAATAGTCCGTTATCTCAGGAAGACACATCTGAGACTTGTCTTTATTTCTTCTCTCAGTTTTGCAGTTTGTGCCTTTAAAAGACTCCTCAACAGTTATTTTACAGACTGAAGCCACCAGGTTTTATTCATTTTGAAAACTGTGACTTTGTTCCTGGAGGAAACATATAATTTTCTTAGTGATTGTATTTTTTGTTTTGTTTTGTTTTTGTTTTTGAGACAGGATTTCTCTGTATGACTCTGGCTGTCCTAGAACTCACTCTATAAAACAGGCTGGTCTCAAACTTAAAAGATCTGCCTGCCTCTACCTCCTGAGTGCTGTAATTAAAGGTGTGCGCCACCATGCCAAGCTGGAAGCATTCTTCAAGTGAGTAATTTGGAGGACTTCATTATAAAATGAAAAATAACTAATATTTATTTAATTAATTTTTTTTTTTTTTTTTGAAGCTGTATCTCTATAGCTTTGGAGCCTGTCCTGGAACTCACTCTGTAGACCAGGCTGGATTTGAACTCATAGAGATCCACCTACATCTGCCTCCCAAGTGCTGGAATTAAAGGAGTGCACCTTTACTGCCCAGCTAGAGGCTGGTTTATAGTTTGGAAGCTAGGCTGAGATCAAGGTTTCTTCTGAGGCCTCTCTTCTTGGCCTATAGATGGCTGTTTATTACCACTTTGTGTCTAAATTTCCTTCCGTAGGACACTAATAGTATCAGAGCAAGGTCCATCCGGTGACTCCATTTTAAATCTGTAATTGTTTTAAATGACTTTGTTTCCAAATATTGTCATATTTGAAGTAATAGGAGTTAAGACATTAGCACATGAGCACTTTTTTGTTTGTTTGTTTTTTAGGCCATCTCGTAACAGTATGCTTGTATACCACCCCCCAGAAAATTAAATGTTAAAAGATTAAATGGAAGATCAAATTTAAGATTATATTCAGGCTGCTGGTAGCCTTAAGTGATAGAATATTGACTTCTATGGACAGTAGTGGGCCATTAACTAATACAGTCTCTCCTGTCTTTCTGACCTTGATCTGAGGTTGTATATAAACAACACAGCATTTTTGTTCTAGGGAAAGCAGACGTTAAACAACAAAGCACTACAAATACTGATTACAGTGTTGACTTCATGAGAGTGCTAACTTGGTTAGAGATCTTTCCTGCAGGCATAATAAGTGAAGAATCGTTAGGAATTGCTTTAGCTTAACTTTTTATGCAAACAAAATGTATATGTGTATGGGTGTTCTGTGTCGTGTGGGTGGGTTGAAGAAAGAGGTCACTATCAGATGAAATGTTCAGGCCTGTGTGGCAGCAGAAGGTTCAGCTCTGATAGACTGAACATCGAGCAGCCGTACACAGCATATTGATTGATTGTCACACAAAGTTGTTTTTTGGGTAAATTATTCCCTCATACCAAAGCCCCTAATATAATCTATATGTTTCTGTAAGGGAAAGCATCATGCCCTGCTACTTCAGTTCTTATTGTATATAGTTTGCAGTAGGGCAATAATCCAAGACCTTCAGGTGCACCAGGAACATGTTATGACCAAAGTCATGCGAAGCCTCTAACACCCCCTCAGAAAAACAATTCTACAAATCATAGAAAATGATCACTGTTTCCCACAATTCTTCAGGTCAAAGTACTTCTAGAAAACAACTATTCATCCTGATGTTTACCCCAGATACAGTGAAAGCTACTTATTCTAATGTTTGCCCCAGATACAGTGACTCTGTTAGATTCATACAATACCTTCACATAGGTGTTACTTAAGTTCAGTAATTTTGTCTGCCCCATCTATTTCCTTCCACTCCATTTCATTTAATGTGCAATGCAAACAGGCTATCATTTCTTCTATAACTGTTGGTACCTTTAGAATTTCCTAGATTTACATGTATGAACTGCTATATCATTGTGTTGTTATTCAACATTTCCAGCTATTTTAATTGTATCAAGAGCCACTCTGCCTAGTAGAAATACCATTTGAGCTACAGTGTAGTGTTAAATTTCTAGTAGCCACAATGAGAGTGTAACAACTAAGAAAAAGTAATTATAACTACATTTCCTCCAGTCTGTCCAAAACAGTAGCATTTCAACAGATAATCAAATATTTTAAATTATTAGTGAAACAGCCTAACATTCTTTATTTCCATCTTGTCTTTGAAATGCAGTGTGTCTGTTATAATTGGCATTGCAGTTTCATAAGTTGCATTTAAGGTGGTGTGTTACCGTGTTAGTTACTAGAACAAACGTATGGATCTTGATTATTAAAGATTTAAAAATATGGCCTGTTCTAATCTCTCCTTACTCCTTCTCACCCTTCCCCCTTTCCCCTTTCCCCTTTCCCCTTTCCCTCTGTCTCTTTTTCCTCTCCGTTCTTTTTTCCTTTCCCCCTTTCCTTCTCTTCCCTCTCTCCCCACTTCCCCCATAATTTGCTTATATTTTATTTAATAATTTATTTGTTGTTAAGTACTTCAAGAGGGTGGGGATGAATGAGTAATACAGCATGCCAAATGCCCTAAGGCATCAAAAAAAGAAAGGCACAGAAAAAGTGACATTTTAAATACTGTTAGATTATGGAGGATTATTTAAGATAGTTAAAATTTCAATCTTTTTTTATTAAAAATTTTATTAAAAATTTCCACCTCCTCCCTTCCTCCCACCTCCCCTTCCCCTCCTTCTCCAGTCCAAAGAGCAGTCAGGGTTCCCTGCCCTGTGGAAAGTCCAAGGTCCTCCCCCCTCCATCCAGGTCTAGGAAGGTGAGCATCCAAACAGACTAGGATCCCACAAAGCCAGTACATGGAGTAGAATCAAAACCCAGTGCCATTGTCCTTGGCTTCTCAGTCAGCCCTTCTTGTCAGCCATGTTCAGAAAGTCCGGTTTGATCACATGCTCCATCAGTCCCAGTCCAGCTGGCCTTGGTGAGCTCCCATTAGATCAGCTCCACCATCTCAGTGGGTGAGCGCACCCCTCGCGGTCCTGACTTCCTTGCTCATGTTCTCCCTCCTTCTGCTCCTCATTTGGACCTTGGGTGCTCAGTCCAGTGCTCCAGTGTGGGGCTTTGTCTCTATCTCCATCCATCGCCAGATGAAGGTTCTATGGTGATATGCAAGATATTCATCAGTATGGGTATAGTATAGGGCCATTTCAGGCTCCCTTTCCTCAGCTGTCCAAGGAACTAGCTGGGGATATCTCCTTGGACACCTGGGAACCCCTCTAGAGTCCAGACTCTTACCAACCCTAAAATGGCTCCCTTAATTGAAATATATACTTCCCTGCTCCTGTATCCACCCTTCCTCCATCCCAGCCATCCTATTCCCCCAAGCTCTCCCCATCCTTCCCTTCTCACTTCTCTCTCCCCATCTCCCCTTACCCCCACCCCACTCCCACCCCAAGCTCCCAATTTTTGCCTGGCAATCTTGTCTACTTCCAATATCCAGGAGGATAACTATACATTTTTCTTTGGGTTTACCTTCTTATTTAGCTTCTCTAGGATCACGAATTATAGGCTCAATGTCCTTTATTTATGGCTAGAATCCACTTATGAGTGAGTACATACCATATTCATCTTTTTGGGTCTGGGTTACCTCACTCAGGATAGTGTTTACTATTCCCATCCATTTGCATGCAAAATTCAAGATGTCATTGTTTTTTAACTCTGAGTAGTACTCTAATGTGTATAAATTCCACACTTTCTTTATCCATTCTTCCATTGAGGGGCATCTAGGTTGTTTCCAGGTTCTGGCTATTACAAATAATGCTGCTATGAACATAGTCGAACAAATGCTTTTGTAGTATGATTGGGCAATAAAATTTTAGTCTTTAAGAATAAATTGGCTGGGGCTGGAGAGATGGCTCAGAGGTTAAGAGCACTGGCTGCTCTTCCAGAGGTCCTACGCCCTCCTCTGGCGTGCGGGCATACATGGAGGCAGAATGTTGTATACATAATAAATAAATCTTTAAAAAAAAAAAAGAATAAATTGGCTGGGTTTCGTAGTGCTCACCTTTAATTCCAGCATTAAAGAGGTAGAGGAAAGCAAATCTGTCAGTTCAAGGGCAGCCAGTGCTGCATAGTGAGACCCTGTTTCAAAAACAGAGATGTTTAGTAGTTAAGAGAACAAACTGCTTTTGTAGAAAACCTTTGAGTTTGGTTTCCAGCACCCATGTTAGAGAATTCCAGTTCCGGGAGATAGAGCACCTTCTTAAGGACTCCTAGGATGCCTCCACAAATGGTGCGCGCGCGCGCACACATACACACACACACACACACACACTTCAAATAAACACATCATAAAAACTTTTTAGAAAAATTGGTACATTGGTGATTTCAGTTTTCAGCCAATTTTCTCACCTTCTTTATTTGCCACCCTCATCCTCACCAAAACCAAACAAAAGACTCGTAGTAAGTAGTAATTTAATTTTTAAAAAAGTAAACCTAACAGATAACTGTGTGCTGAGTGTTGTGGAAATTAGAGGTTTAGTAATAATATTGAAAACCAGGAAGGAAAGTTTGATGAGTATAATGACTGTGAAGAAATGGAAAATTGAAATTAAAAAATGGGATCACTGAGAACCATGGTATGTAGAGCCCCGAATATTTTGTGGTTTGTGCGTGTTAGTTACCTGTTCATCACTGTGACCACGTACCTCAGAAAAAAACAACACATAGGCTTCTGCTACGGCATAACTGCAGCAGAAGAGCACAGCTGAGGAAAGCTATGCTCTTGACCATCAGAGAGCATGGGAGAGGGAGGCAGGAACTGCCCCAGTCACCTGCTTCCTCCAGTGGGCCTACCTGCTAACATATTGTTTACTGTAAACTACATGGGTTAACCCATTGGGGAATGGTCTGGTCACCTCTCAGTAATGCCACCAGCTGTGGACTAGGCCTCAAAACATGAGACATTACATGTGAGACTTGGTGTCCAGACCACAGTAGTGATGATGAATGAGGATGTTAGGAATAAAGAGACTTTGATAAGACCCCCTGATCTTCAGTCATTGAAAGAAGGAGAGGCCCCTGACTTCATTAAAACAGTGGACTACTAGCCAGTGGTGGGTGGACTGTAACTGCACAGAAATTTTCATCATATGCAGAAAGATGGTCTGATGGCAGAGGAAGACAACTGACCCTTTAAATGTATATTAACCCTTGGTTTAAGGGTTGTAGAGTCTCAGAGAGGAATTTTTGTTTGTTTTGTTTTGTTTTGTTTTAGAGATAAGGTTTCTCTCTGGAGATCTGACTGTCTAGGAACTTGCTCTGTAGACCTGAACTCAGAATTCAGAGATCCCCCCTGCCTTTGCTTCAGGAGTGCTGGGACTCAAAGGCATGCCCCACCACACCCATCTGAGAATGAGGACATGGGACTGAGGTTCCTTAGAAGATTCATAATTCAGTGAGATTAGTATCAATGGTCTTCATAGTTGGATCAGGCAGGAAGAGCTTTACATGATTATTAGAAATTTTCATAAACGTGGATGTGTATAAATGGAATATAATATAGATGAGTATAAAGTAGTATTTGATATATTGATTCCTCTTTAAAATTTGTTACAATTCTGTTTTTTCAGGTTTTTTAAAAAGTCGGGATCGTGCCTATACAAAATTCTATACCCTTTTATCTAAAACTCAGATCTTTATTCGTTTCATTGAAGAATGCAGTTTTGTAAGTGATAAAGATACTGGATTAGCATTTTTTGATGATTGCATTGAGAAGGTAATTTTTTTAATATGCTAACTTTAAGAAAAACCACTTTGGTTTAACTTTATAATAATTGGGGTTTTTAGCTCAAAGTAATCTGATGAAGACAGATATATGTGTGTTATGTGTAACAACTTTCCTCTGTGGTGTCTACTTGCTACTATACTTGATTTACTTTTCTCTTTGAGCTTGTTCAGTGTTAAGAATGTATCCTCACCTTTCTAAGTCTTGCTGGGTTTTTTTGTTTATTATAGATGAATTTTTCTTTGGGCCACCAGCTCATGAAAAATGACACAGAGACTTACTAATTATGAAAGCTTGGCCTATAGCTTAGGCTTGTCCCCTAGCTCCTATAACTTAAATTAGCCCATTTCTATTCATTTATATGTTGCCAAGTGACTCATGGCTTTACCTCTCCTCCCGAATGTCTGTTCACTCTGTGACTGGCTGGCAATTCTGCCTTTCTTCTTCCCAAAGCTCTCTCTGTCCAGAAGTCCTGCCTGTATCTCATTCCTAGCTATTGTCCATTTAGCTTTTTATTAAACCTATCACATCTTCACACAGTGTAAAGAACAGGTCCACAACAGCTAAAACATTTAGTTTTAGCTAAATGAACAGGAAGTGATAAGTTTTATCGCTGTGGATTCATGCACAATGGTGCACTATGTCTTCTTTACTGTCTTTCTGAACACTTGCTAATATCTGTAGGGCTTTTTTGTTATTGTTCAAGGTTTCTTTTGAGCCAGTCTCTGTGACTGGATTAGCTTTGAATTTACTGCATAACTAAGAGTGACTTGAACTCCGTATCTTCCTACCTCCATATTCCAAGTGATTTCACAGTTTTTCTAAATAGATTTAGGAGCTTATGTTTATACAAATCATATAAGATTTGAGATTGTATCCATGAATAGTTGAATATTATGTTTTAATTTTTATTGACCTTCAGTGACTCATATGCCTTAGAAACCATGTTTGCTAAGGTTTATTTGTGGAATAATCTATTAAAGTCAATGATGACACATACCTGCAGTCCCTCTGCTAGAGGCTAAGGAAGGAAGATGGAAAGTTCAGAGCCAGCCTACACTACACTATACAAGAAGTTCTGTGTACTAAGCATATGGGTCGTAAAATACATTCTGAAATGTCTTTGTGTACCCCTGATATTGAAAAAACGGCTTATGTTTGTATGTGTCAGTTGTATGCACACATGTGGTGGTGCACATGTGCAGAGGCCAGATAGGGATGTTGGGTGTCCTCCTGTACCACTCTACCATGCTTCTTTGACATAGGGTCCCTCACTGAACCTGGTGCTGGGCTGGTTGCCACAAGCCCCAGCAGTCTTGTCTCTGCTATCCTCCTCCCCCACTACACTGGAGTAACAGACGTGTGTAGTTGCCCTGCTTCTTATATGGGTGCTGGGATCCGAACTCAGGTCTTTGTGCTTGTCTAACCAGTGCTCTTAACCATTGAATCCCTGCTCCAGCCGAGTGTCTTTTTTTTTTTTAATTGAGTATTCCTAACAAGTGAACCATTTCTTCAGCCCTGAATTATTTCTTCTTCTTCTTTTTTAATCAGGATTAAACATTTTAAAAAACTATTGAATTCATTAGAGGTTTTCACTAAGAATTTTTCTTTTCCTCTTTCAGTTGTTTCCAGATAAAGGTGTAGAGAAAACAGACAAGGTATGATTTTTTTTCCTTATATTGAAATGTCAAGTTTCAGAATTAAATATTGCTTATATGCACATTAATTGGAGAACATACTTATTTTCAGGTTGATTTGGATTCAGCAGAAGACACCAGATTGATAGAGCTAGATGATTCACAGAAAAGTGAACACACTGTATTTATAATGCCCCCCGAGCCACCTCCTGATGATGGAAGTCACTTGTCACCTCAATACAGGTAGCATGAACTTAAGAGCTACTTGGACATAGTTTAGGTAGTTAATTTTAGTTTTTGCCATTACTAAGAGATGCACATTTTAGTAATGTGTGTAGGTAATTTCTATGTGGATACTCTGAACATTCTATGGAGTTGCCACCAGGCATTACAGCATCGGACGAGTGTCCTCTCGGAAGGGTTGCCACCAGGCATTACAGCCTCGGACGAGTGTCCTCTCGGAAGGGAAGTCAGACGTTAATATCATTCACTTAAGTGTTTCACCGTATTTTAGTCTTTAGAGTTTCTGAAGAAAAAGTTTTGATTTAGTTTGGGTTTTTTGTTTGGTCTGGGTTTTTTTTCTTTGTTTGTTTGTTTTGTTTTTGAGATTCCTCTACTAACTTTAGTTTTAAACCTGTAAAATTTTTGAGGTAGTGAGATAAAACATGAAAGTAGAGGGCTAGGGATCATTCTGTGTTTAAAGAAAACCTAACAGATAGGATTTAGGTGTGAATCTTTTCAGAAATTAACAATGAATTTGTTTTCATTTTATAATCATCATGGTACATAGTTTAATAAACTTAAATGAAATGAGAAATCTAATGTGGTTTTTGTAATAATCTTTCTTTTATTATTAACTTTAGGTATGTGTATATATTGTAAAGATGAATTCATTTTCTTTGTAGCCTGTTTGCCTTTAGTGACAGGTCTGAACATTATTCTGTGCTATCAAATTTTTTCCTGCTTTATGATTTTAATGACCACATTTGTATGTAGTTACTGTAATGAATTTACCTTGTTTCTTGTGGATTTGTTCATAGTTCTTTGTATCTTTGTAGACATGTTTTTTTTTGTTTGTTTGAGGCTATATTCTATAATAATTCTCTAAAGAAAAGTCAGGGACCCTTGTAAATAGACTGTAATCTCAGTAGGGCTAAGTGAGACTGAGTTATACCTATAATTGAGTGTCTTAATCAAATGCTACTTTCATTTGATGCTAAAAAAAAATTCATTTTTATTTTGATTTGTGTGGTTGAGGCTTTTAGTTCTGACACATAAGACACAATCAAGTAGGGAAAGGCAATCTTTCCTAGAAGAAAATTTGCCAAAGTAAATCAAACAGTTTCCAAAGAGATTCAGTCATACAAGAAAAAACAAAAAACAAACAAAAAAAAACCCAAAACCACTTAGCTTTTCTAGCATTCAGAAAACTGCACACCATAGTGTTGAACGGAAGCATTTTAACTTACCCACTGGAGGCTGAGCTGCGCTGCTGGAGTATTTGTTAGTATACCCATTTTGATGACATCTGCTAGTGATTAGAATAAGTTCATTTTTTCCTGGCGTGGTGGCGCACACCTTTAACCCCAGCACTCAGGATGCAGAGGCAGGCAGATCTCTGTGAGTTTGAGGCCAGCCTGGTTTACACTGTGAGTTCCATAGCAGCCAGGGAAACACATTAAAAACCCTTATTTGGGGCCTGGGAGTGAGAAGGTAGAGGGGAAATGAATTGGATGAATTGGGGGTGGACAGAATTGGACAAATAAGTCCAGTTCTCTTGAGAAACACTGATTCAATTTAGTATTCATTTAAGGAATTAAGCAAAAGTATTAACAAAGATACACATACAAAGGAAATTAATTGATGATATTCTAAAATAACTGAATAATATCCAGCAGTGTAAAGAACTGGTTAAATCATAATAAAAAATAAAAAGACTAATTTTTAAAATACTGACATAAACTAATGTCTTAAAGACAACCTTGATTATAAAATAAACTAGCTGGTATTTCAAATATAATTAAACTTGAGCATATGGATTTTATGTAAAGAGTTATGAATTTCTCTTTTTAAGTAAGAAGTCAGAGATATTTTCTTTCAGGAATTGGTTGAAAATAACAAACAGGTGGGAGCAGCTAGAGTTCCATATAGAACATTTTGAGCTTCTAGCTGTCGTTTCTCATATTTTGAAACAAATTGTAAGGAGTTTTCAAGAATATTATTGGATATTTGAGGTTTAGAAAATCTTACCCGAATACTGAGTAGTTGAAGAAATTGGTGGATTTTAAATCAGCAGTTCTGTTTTTGATTTTTATTTTAGTTACACGTGCTTTCCAATATTGGATCGTAAGCTTTTTGACAGCCCACAGGAGCTGAAACTGTGCTTCAGTAGACATCCTCCTGGGAGCAGCATTACAAACAGTCCTGCTCTTATGGCTAAAAGAACCAAACAGGTCAGATCCTCCTTACCCACCCCTTGTTCAGTGAAAATGTAAAACGTGTATGTGACATGCAGCTTGTGGTATAGAATCCTCAGCAGCCCTTGGAAGGCCCCCTGTGGCTGTCATGAGTTAAACTCTATTTCTTGTATTCTACTTGAAATTAAAGCTGAAGTTAAAGCACTCATTTATATTTAAGAGTAGTCTTGGGAACCAAACTTGACTTAAGAAAACAATATAACTTTTCTGGACATGGTGGCACACACTTTGAATCCCAGCACTCAGGAAGCAAAGACTGGAGGGTCACTATGAGTTTGAGGTCAGCCTGGTCTATACAGTGAGTTCCAGGCCAGCCAGCAGTACATAGTGAGACCCTGTCTCAAAAATTAAAAGAAATAAAATGGAAGGTATATAACAGCCTGGCAGTGGTGGCACACGCCTTTAATCCCAGTTCTAGGAGGCAGAGACAGGCAGATCTCTGAGTTCCTGGCCACACACACCTTTATTGTGATATAATCCATATACCTCACAGTTTACCCACTTAAAGGGTATATATAATTCAGTAGCTTCTCTTCCACTCTGGGACTCAAGGTTGTGCAACCACCACATCAGTTAATTTTAGAGATGCAAATAACGCATAACTCCAGAAGAAAAGCCCACATCCTTTAGCCATTAGCCACTACAACCTGTCTCCTAAAACCCTCTGTAACCATTAGTCTGTTTTCTGCTCCTACAGGTGCAATTTATTTATTCTAGGCATTTCATAAAGTAGAATAATGCAGTATTACGTTGTGATGGTCTTCTTTAACTTAGTATCATCTTTTCATTCTCCAGCATGCATTAGTGTTTCATTTTGACTGAATAATATTCCATTGCATGCATATAGTAGTTTATCTGTTCATATGCATGCAACAGTTCTTATTGTTGGCTACTGAGAATAATGTTGATGTAAGCATATGTATGCGGTTACCAAGTTGATGTTTGTTTTCCTGTCTTTCTAGTCTAATAGTAGAGCTGCTATATTTATTAAATGATAATTCTCTGTTGAATCTTTTGAGGAAATGCTAAGCTGTTTTCCAGAATGACTACAGTATTTTACATTTCCATTAACATTGTTCAAGGGTTCTGATATTACTGTTCCATTTTTAGTTCTTATCTGCCTTTTAACAATTACTGCCATCTGGTGAATATGAAGTGATACTTCACTGTAGCCTTGATTTGTATTTCCTTTGTGTTTTATGTACAGTACAGCAAATATACATAAAGGGGAGTTAAACACAGGACAGCGTAGATAGATATCTTACTTTACTGCAGCATCTGGTATAGAAATAAGGGATTAAGCTATGATGAGATGCATTAAAATAATGTCCTTTATACACTGACATTTTGAGGTTTTTCAGAATAAGTTAAAATTATGACAGTTTTTCTGCCTCAGCCTCCTGAGTATTGGGACTACAGGTATAAACCACAGTGTCTAGCCTTGGACCAGTTGTTTTTAAACCTACTCCATGAGAGAATCAATGTAGACAATAAACTCAGAAGGGAGAATTAAGTGGAAATCCGACAAGAAATTCTCTAGGACATCTTAATTGTTAGTAGTGAGCAGAATAAGAAAAATATTGCTTCAGACTCAAGGAGTCCTGAGAAAAGGAAGGTACCTGCTGTGCAAGCCTGAGGATCTGAGCTTGTCCCATAGCCCATCTAAAGGCAGAAAGAAGGAATGGTTCTACAGCGTTGTTCTCTGACCCCTGCATGTGAGCATAGCCCATGTACATACATACGTCCATTTTACACACATACACACACATGCACGCATAGTGTGCACTAAAAAGTTAGGAGTATAGAACCAGACACCATGGTTTATGCCTGTAATCCCAGCATTTGGAAGCAGGAAGATAAGGAGTTAAAATGGATATCATATCCTTGCCAACAGGTAGTGTAGAATAGTGTAAAATGTTACTGTAAACTCAAGTTTCTTAAACTTTTTTCACTTATGATCCCTTTTTACCTGAGAATTTTTTATGTGATTCCAGACAGCATAAAATTTTTAAACATAACCTATATAATTATATATGTAATTTTACTTTATGTTAGCAACCAGAACAAATTTGCATTCTAATGAGACGGATGTCCTTGTTCATTTTTACATGCAAAGTCAAATCTAGACAGAATATTTAATGTTGCAGGATATACAGCATGTTCAATGTTTTTCAAAGTTGATCAGTACTTTGATTTTATACTTTAGTGCTGAAAATGCATAAAATATATAGTACAAAATAACAAAAGTATGTTTAGGACCAGTCTAAAAGTTATTGGAAATTCTGTCCTAATCCTAAGCCAAGTCAAGCAGTGACTTTTTGTTTTTAAATAAAACTCAGATCAGCAGCCCATACAACAGTTTTTAAAAAGTAAAACATTCTGATGCAGTACAGTCCAAAAGTAAAACTGGATGTAGCCCAGTCGGTGACGTGCTCAGTCTACAAGCATGAGGACCCGAGTTCTGGCCTCAGAGCCCACATAAAGAACCAGATGGGTGGTGCACACTTGTAATCTCATTACTGGGGAGGTAAAGACAAGAGAATCCCTGGAGCTTGCTGGTCAGCCATTCTTGTCTAATCAGAGAGGCCTAGGCTAATGGGAAAACATACCAAAAAATAAAAAGCAGGGTGGATAATACATGAGAAGTGATACCGGAGGTTGACCTCTGGCCTTCACAGACATGTGCACACATACAAATATGAACATGTGGCCAAAAAAAAATCCTTGCTTGATGTTTACATACTGAGGAATTGTGATAGGGAAATAGTAAGTTTTTTTTTTCTTTCTGCAATTGGGCCATTGTGTTTTTATAAGAGCAAGGAACTACATGTGTTATAAAAATACTAGATTCCTAACATTAAACTGTACTGAATAAACAGTAAAGGCATTTTAGACACACCTATTGGCATTTTTGATATGATGGCATGTCTGGTGCAGACACATGATGGAGACATGGAATCTTTATACATCTGATTTTGAATTACTCTTTGGTCATTGTGTACCCAGACAGTTTACCATTGCCATGGTTTTCATTTCTCTCAGATTTACTTCCACAACTCCCATTTAAGGTTATGTCCTCAGTTTAAGAAGCTGGGCTATAAACCAAAGTTCATGGAATCATGTGGTACAGAACTAAAACTATAAAATGCTTCATTTTTAAAATCTTAAGTTTACATTCAAATTTTCCCTTTTTTTCTTCTTCATTCATATAATGGGTTTTGATGAATACAGTGATATTTATTCTCTTTATAGGAGATAAAAACAGCTCATAAGTTGGCGAAGAGATGTTATATGAATCCACCACAATGGGCCAAGTGTCTTTTCAGTCACTGTTACAGCTTGTGGTTTATCTGTCTCCCTGCCTATGTTAGAGTTTCTCACCCTAAGGTCAGAGCGCTCCAGCAGGCATACGATGTGCTTATTAAGATGAGGAAGACAGATGTGGATCCACTGGATGAGGCAAGTACAAGACAAGCTATGATACCTTTTTTCTTTTTTTTCTTTTTTTTTTTTTTTTTTGCAATGTAGTGGATGAATTGAGGGCCTTGCTTGTGCTTGGCAAGTGTGATATATTCCTCTCCCATGCTGATACATGTTGTTTTGTAATTTTAAGTGTTTGAGTCTGCCAGTTATGGTGATACACGATTATAATCCTAGCACCTGTGAGGCTGAGGCAAGAGATTGTCCCAGCTCTCAGGCTGGCATATCCTGGACTACGGAACAATATTTAATCTTAAAAATAAAAAACAAAAAGGAAGGTAGGAAAGTTAGTTAATTTAGCTCTTAGTCAGCCAGGCATGGTGACACACACTTTTAATCCCAGCACTTGGGAGGCAGAAGCAGATGGATCTCTGTGAGTTCCAAGCCAGCCTGGTCTGCAGAGTAAGTTCCAGGCCAGCCAGGACTGTTACACAGAGAAACCCTGACTTGGAAAATGAGAAAACAAAGAAAAAATTAGCTCTTAGTCATTTTAAGACATGCCCAATCATTTTCATGAAGCAGTTATGATAAAACTGCCATTCTGTTTCATGGTGTTTTTTCATATTGTTTGTTCAGAATATTTATTAAAAGTTACTGTTTTGGCCAGGTGTGATAATATACATACCTTTAATCCCAGCACTTGGCCAGCTTGATCTACATTGTAAGTTCAAAGTTAACCAAAGCTACATAGTGAGACCCTGTTTAAAATAAATAAACCCTAAACAACAAAACAACAACAAAATTGCTGCCTTGCCTAGGAGTGGTGGTACATGTATCTCGGCACCTGAGAGCCTTGAGACAGGAGGGTCACCCTTTGAAGACCAGCTTGGGTTACTACTTTGTGAGATGCTGTCTCATATTAAAGCAATCAAAAACTATCAATTTGAATGAAGCAAGGATGTCCATACTTAGGTCACATTATTTGCTCTTACACAGAATTTAATAGTGAATTCTTTTTGTTCTTAATACAATTTTGTTAGGGAGCAGAAGTAAAAGACTTGCAAGTGGTTCTTGGTAGGTAAGTCACATTAAACTCTTTTGGATTATTCATCTGAAACTGTAGTGACTCATTTTCAACATTGGTTCTGTTGACTCTTTTTTTGAGACAGTGTTTCTCTGTAGCTTTGGAGCCTGTTTTGGAACTCGCTTTGTAGCCCAGGCTAGCTTAAAACTCACAGAAATCCACCTGTGTCTGCCTCCTGAGTGCTGGAATTAAAGATGTGCACCACCTCTGCCTAGCGACACTGTTGACTTTTAATGTACAAAATTATTGGTGGTGGTGGTGGGGTGTGTGTGTGTGTCCTGTATACAGCAGGATGTTTAGCAGCATTGCTGGCTCCTACACACTAGAGGCCAGTAATAATAACCTTCATAGGTTATGACAGTCATTGCCTCTGGACAACTTCCTCATAAGGTTGACTTAAGGCTAAACCAGTTGATAGACAGATCATGCCTGGCTTATATAGTCACCATTCAGTAAATGATGTACTGGATGTCTTTATGTAGTCTCTTTCTCTCTCAAGCCTCAGAGCCACCTTAAGAGACATTTATATCATCCAGCTGCAACTTGAAGAAACCAGGGCACTTACTTAGCTTTTCTCTCTGTTCTCTACTTTGAAAGGTTTTTTTTTCCTTTCTTTTTTTTTGTTTTTTTTTTTTTGTTTTGTTTTTTTAAAGACAGGTTTTCTCTGTGTAACTCTGGCTGTCCTGGAACTCACTCTGTAGAACAGGCTGACCTCAAACTCAAATGTTAGGCTTCAAGGTGTGTGCCACCACCGCCTGGCCTTTTTTTTTTTTTTTTTTTTTTTAAAGATAGTGTTTCACCATGCAGCCCTGGTTGACCTGAATCTCATTATGCAGATCAGGTTAGCCTTGTATTCAGAGATCTGCACCTCTGCTCCTACCTCCGGAGTACTGGGATTAAAGGTGTGAGCTACTGTGCCTGTCCTGGAAGTGATTTTGTTGTTACTATAGTTATAAATGACACTCAAACCAGGTGGAATTTAGAGTAAAAAACATCTTTGTGATAATGTTACACTGTGTTTAATCTTCTTCCCTTCTGCCTCCTTTCCTTTACTCTTCTTGGTGTCCCCCTAGGGATTGAACCTAGAAGTCTCACAGAGCTGGCCACAGGTTCTGTTACTGAAATCCTTTCCTATGCCTCTGTCAGTCTTTTGACATTAGTTTATAAATCCCGCCTGCCAAACAGCCATCCTGAAGCTCCTGTTCCTTTAGCATAGAATGTAAAGCACATTGATTGGGGCAAAAGATATTTTAACCATATATTTGGTTTTAGAAATGAATTTATTTTTTACATTATGGAGAATAGTAATTTTCTTCATAGATTTATTTTCTCCAACAGATGAGATGTGCCTGAAATAGTTAATACTGTTAATTATTATCTATTAGGTTAAATATGATTTGTTATTTTATTTATTTGTTTATTTGTTTTCTAAGACAGGAGTATTTTGGAACCCAGGCTATCCTGGAAGTCCCTATTTATGGGAGAATGGCCCTGAACTCCTGATTCTTATGCCTCTGCCTCCCACATAACCACCACACCTGGTTACATAGTGTCTTTAAATTCTCTGTGAGTCCTAGGTAAACAGATAATGCTAATGACTATTGCTTTGCTGCCCTCTTGTAGGTGTGCTACCGAGTAGTGATGCAGCTCTGTGGACTTTGGGTTCACCCTGTGTTAGCAGTGAGAGTCTTATTCGAAATGAAAACTGCTAGAATAAAACCAAATGCTATTACTTATGGCTATTATAATAAGGTAAGTTGTAGTAATGCTAGGCAGGGCACTATATTTTATTTATTTTTTAATTTTTATTTTTCCATTCAAAAATTTACACTCCCCCCCCCCATTCCCCTCCTGCCCTCCCACTCCCCCTACTGCCTCCCCCTTCCTGCTTAAGAGAGGGCAGGGAACCCTGCCCTGTGGGAAGTCCAAGGCCCTCCCCCCTACATCCAGGCCTAGGAAGCTGTGCTTATTATTATTTGTTAAACTTAAGAAGAGGTTATTCTCCCATCGTCATCAACAGAAATTGTATAAATTGTAAATAATATGTTTTGAAATGTGTATATATTTTGGAATGTCTTCAAGCTAATTAACGTTTATAATCTCATTTACTAATTTTTGTGATGAGAACACTTAAAATCTATTCTTGCCAACTTTCAAAATGAATACGTTACTAACTATTGTTGCCATGTTGACAATAGGTCTCTTAAATTTATCCCTCCTGTCTAACCGTAGCCCAGTATCTCTTTACTGCTCCCCACCCCTGCCCCGTGTGTATCACTACTTCCCAGTTCACCTCTTTGATTCTGTGTGAAAGGCAAGATCCTGTTTTACCTAACATAATCTCCTCAGGGTTTCTCTGGGTTATTGTGAAAAGGTTTAGTTTTTTTTTTCTTTTCTCTATTTTTTTTTTTAAGCTTAGTGTTTAATTGCATATATATGCCACATTCTCTTTATCCATTCCTGGACATTAGGTTGGTTCCATTTCTTGGCTACAGTGAACAGCTGCCTATGTGAAATACTGATTTCACTTCCTGTGGATATATACTCAGTAGCTTAAGGGGTTTTTGTTGTTGTTGTTTGGTTTGGTTTGGTATTTTTCAAGACAGGTTTCTTTGTGTTGCTTTGGAGCCTGTCCTGGAACTAGCTCTTGTAGACCAGGCTGGCCTCACACTCACGGAGATCTGCCTGCCTCTGCCTCTCAAGTGCTGGAATTAAAGGCATGCACCACCACCACTTGGCCAGTTTTTAGCTTTTAAGGAACTCTCATATTGTTTTCCTTTCTAGGTTCACTAATTGATACTCCCATGGTACAACATTCTCTTTTCTCCACATAGTCCTTCTCTTAAGCTTAATTTAAAAAAAATTTAATTTATTTTAAATTTTTAATATTTATTTGTGTGGTGGTCAGAAGACAACTTTTGGTTCTTTTCTCCGACTTAGGAATCTGGGGTATCAGGCATGAGGCATGTATAGAGTATGCTTGTGCCCACTGTGGCAGGTCACTGGCCCTAAATAACTTTTTTTTTAATTTTAACTTTTCTTTTACCTTTAGGTAGTTTTGGAGAGCCCATGGCCCAGCAGTACTCGCAGTGGTATTTTCTTATGGACAAAAGTACGGAATGTTGTACATGGTTTGGCCCAATTTAGGCAGCCACTTAAAAAGACTGGGCAAAAATCACAGGTCTTTTCAATATCAGGTAACACATGTGATTGGAAAGATGTTTTTAACTATAGGTTTACAGACATGAAGTTTTAATTTTATGAAGTAGAAAGCTCAATTCTGTTTGATATTTTCATTATAACTAAAGGTAGATTTCCTTATGTTTTGGTCACAGAAATCTGCAAAGTGTTGTGTAATTATAAATTAACTTGGGCCATTCGTGTTTAGTTTCAGCAGTACCAGTACATGAATTATTGAACTACATTGTCCTTATCTTTAGCTCCCCAGAATGCTGCAGGTGGAAGTGATGGGGACACAGTGAGCCATGGCAGTGTGGATAGTTGTAACGATGCTAACAGTGGGGAGCACACAGTCTTTGTCAAAGACTTAATCAGCCTTGATTCCATTGACAATCACTCTAGCACAGGTACTAAAATCTGTATTTTACTAACCTTTCATTTACTACCGTGTAAATGTTTCTTTTTCAAAAAAAAAAAAACCAAAACTATTTCATAAAGGGAATGCTTTGAAAGTAGTATGTATTGCTGAGAGGCTCACCCTTCTTCACTTACTTCCTGCAGTTTCAAACTGACTTTGGGGTGCAGTGTACATTGTGTTAACATGGTATGCTTATATTTGTTCATCCTAAGTTTATGAAATTGTCTGAGACAGTTGACAGGGATCACAACTTAGTAAATGTGAACATTACTGACACAGTTTATAAATCCCTTTTTCATTAAGTTGAAATTTTAACTTATAATTTTGAAATTATGGGTACCTGAAAAGAGAAGACAATAAGTCATTTTGAAAAAGGATGTGTGCATTTAGAACTTCTGTTTGTAGAAGTAGAAGCAGCTTACATGTGTGTAGCCACAGGCACAACCTCCGTGTTGAAGTCAGAGTGGCTGTATTGAGAGCTGTATTGGATGCTGCACATCCTCCTGTGTGTTGTCTGGTTGCTGGTATCCCAGGCCTCCGTAAGAATCCAGTCTAGTTCCTGTGCTCCCTCTGATGATCTTGTCTCAATGACTGAAGTTTCCTTTTCTCTGCTCTTTGTTGCTCTGCTTTTTACTCTGTGCTGTTTCTTGGTGCTGCCTTTGTCCTGGGCTGTCAAGGTGTGGGGCACAGACTTTTGTGAACTGAAGCTATGGATACACGTGTGCTTTAATTCTACCCTTGAATGTTAACCACTTCAGGTAATTTCCCATTTATTAGGTTAAAGTTTGCTGACATTCAAGGGTGGGGGAAAGATACTTGATTGTATTTTTTAAGTTTATATTTTAAGGAACAGTTTTCAGTTTCTTGGCTTTTCTTTAGATAAGGGTAGCCATATATAGGCTTTCAAAAATCTCCATGTAACAATTTTTGACCAGTTTACAAACATTTATTATCTTATTTGGAAATAAAGTATGTTTTGCTGTAATGATAATTTTAAGATTTGTGTAAGTATCGTTGCATGAAATGGTATCATGGGTTTGAAAGAATCCATTTTTCAGTTGTTTGAGGCACTTACTTCTTTCCAGAAGTCTGCTTACTTTTGTGCCTGAAACTGCCTTGCTACAGTTTCAGAAGTGTATGTGCACCACTGAAGACAACATACGTCTGTACATCGCCATCTTGTTAGTAATTAATCTTTTCAGCCCTACTTGTAACTTAACAAGAAACTTTTATAGGACTTTGTGGATTTTGTTTTATTTTATGTACATGGGTGTTAGTCTGTGTGTTTTATGTGTGCACTGTGTGTGTGTCTGGTGTCTTGAGGAGGCAGAAGAGAGTCTGGAGTTACTGAGCTACTGTGTAGGTGCTGGATCTTCGGCAAGAGCAAGAAGTGCTCCCAACTGCTGATCCTCTTTCTTGCCTACCTCCCCCTGTGACTTTTGTTTTAAAGCTATCTTATTTTATCTTTTATTTTTCCTGATACTTTTATTATATTTTAATTTGTTATTTTATTGTGTATATTATTTGGACAAAATAATGTTTCTCATGATATTTTCATATGAATATATAAAGTTATTTTAAAATTAACTTTATTTATAAAGAAGGCTAAGTATGTAATTTTGATATAAACTCAGTTTATGAGGAATACTAATAAAAGGAGATACATCTTCATCTTTCCTAATTCCTCAGGTTTTTAAAATTATAAAGGCAATTTAATCTTTTACTGAAAACAGAAACAAAAACAATATCCTAGTACTTGCTCTAGCAATTATAGTAGTTAGGATGGTGCTATGAAACCTTTTCATACATTTTTAGCTTTGTTGTTTTATTTTGTATGTGTAGATGTTTTCTGCATGTTTATCTGTGCATCACATGTATGTCTGCACCCCCAGAGGCCAAAAGAGGGCATCAAATTTCCTGACACTGGCCATGTGGGTGCTGGGAATTAAAACTGGGTCTTGTGAAAGAACTACAGTGCTCTTTACTGCCAAGCTGTCTCTATCAACCGTTAGCTGAATTTCTAATGACTTAACAGTAGATACTAAATGGCCAGTGGCCATGTGTCCTAGGGTTTCTAGTGGAGCCATATAACACTTGGAGTCTTCAGCAGCCTGTTGATTGCACTCATTTCTTTAAGCATTATCTTGTGGAATCTTTCCACTTTGTTCCCACACAGAGGCACTTAGCTTCTCAGGGACTCCTGGTTTTACTCTTTCCTAGTCTGTTCAATTCATGACACCATATTTCAACAACAGACTTTCTAAGGAAGCCAACCAAAAAAAAATATTATTTGTTTGTTTGGTCTGGGGTTGGGTGGGAATTAGTAGATATAGGCAGTGTGCCATCGCACTAGTGTGGGGGTCAGAGGACAACTTGTGTGTGTTGATTCTCTCCTTCCACCATGTGAGTCCCATGGTTGTCAGGCTTGGGGAATGACCATTACCTGCTGAACTCTTTTGTCAGCTCTGGAGTTAGTGATTCTCAATAGCAATGATTAAAGACTCCAGTACCCAGTTCCTTCTCCTTAGTCACCTTTTACCTGACACAGTTCTGACAGTCTCATGTAGCACTGGCTAGTCTGGAACTCATAGAGATCTACCTGTCTCTGCCCCCTAGCGCTGGGATTAAAGGTGTGCACCACCATACTAGGATGATCAGTATTTATTGGTTGTGACTTGTTAACCTTGTTGGAAGATCCACTTTGTTTTGTAGAATATTCTATAGTTGGTGTTTTATATTTCCTTTTGGTTAGCTTAGGTTCTCAGTATCCATTCGTGTGCTGCATATGTGAGGTATCCTTCCCAGATAGTTTTGTCCCTATCTGCCCTTCATAAGTAGTGTTAATTTTGGTTCCTTGATACCCGTGTGGTCTGGTTTCTCTGTGTGTAAATATCTTACCTCATTTAGATCATAAGGGGACTGGGGAAACTTATGAGACCATGTAGTAATATCCCATTTTTAAATCATACTTTTTAAAATTAGCATCCATTGATGATGTTCCCTGAACCAGTCTTTACTACGATAGTTACAATGTGATGATTTTACTCCTGTGTTTAGAAGATGGTATTCTGATATTTTCAGGGTGGTCTGTTCTCTTTTTTTCTTATCATCAGCATGGGTTTATTGATTGCTGTATTTCCCATTCTCAGATCACCTCAGGGTTAGCCCAGTGGGTGCTCCTTTAGGTTTGGTTATTATGCCTATTAGGTATGTGTTATAATTCTTTCTGGGGCAACAAACCTCCTGTCTCATTTTTGTGCCTCCCTTGCTCAGCTCAGGAATTATTCTTCTCTCCCCTGCCCCAGCAACCCCCAAGTTGTGTTTAATGGAGACTAGATTTTAGAAGTTCAAGTCCAGGTCTCAGTGTGCTCACTGCTGCACCAGGTGTTGTGGCACTGCTTTTAGACGTTCCAGCCCAGGACTGCAAACATCATATGCAGATGTTGTACAAATGTCTCTGATTGCAAATCAATGCCACAGGATTTTTTTTTAAACCTTCGGTTATTTCTTTTCTTTCTTTTTTAATTGGGGGGGGGCAGGCTAAATTTGAAGTTAGGTACAGATGACACCTGTGGGCCAGATGGCAGCAGAAGGATCAGGAGTTCGAGGCAAGGGTCAGCTACATATGGAATTTGAGGCTAACATGGGCTATAGAGAACACCGTCCAAAGACACAAAGTTCAATTCAGGGAATGGCAAGGTGGTACACTGGGTAAAGAGATACTTGCTGCTAAATCTTATGACCTGAATTCAATCTTTGGGACCATATGGTAGAAAGAATCAACTTCC
This sequence comes from Arvicola amphibius, assembly GCF_903992535.2. Lineage (NCBI taxonomy): Eukaryota > Metazoa > Chordata > Mammalia > Rodentia > Cricetidae > Arvicola > Arvicola amphibius. The sequence goes on along the minus strand of NC_052052.2, from coordinate 59,346,920 downwards.
CAATTGTTGTCCTGATCCCCACATATGCACCAACCCCAATGCATGTTAAAAGAAATGTAATTTTAAAACCTTCAGTTCAAATGTTATGTAGATTACTCTTCTTTTGACCCATATAGTAGGTTTATGTTATTTCAGGTATAGTATTAGTTGGCTGTATGAGTTTTTATTTGCATCAGTTTTAGAGCCCCCTCAATTTTGTGGATTTAACTTTTTGAATATATAGAAATGTATTAAAAATAAAATCAGCACAGAAAGCCATACTTTAGGAAGTTTTCTCTTTTTTTAAAAAAAATTTGTTTTTCTCTACCCTTTGTAGGTAAACTTTTATTGTTTTCTTAAGGTAAACATTTTATTGCCCTTCCTACATTTCTTTTGCAAAAGTAGAAGGTATATGTTTCAGTCCTTTTTTTGTTTTATTTTACCAAAAAGTAAATAAATAAAGAAGACAATATGCTATAGACCCTCTTCATAAGAGAGTCAAACTGCTTGTCCAAATTGCTTTTAACTTTTAGGTGAGGAAGAGAAGGTCTGGTACTTTCAACTGTAGAACTGTCTTGAGTCTGTTCTGCTCTTTTCAGCATTGCTTATCATTATTTTTGAAATGTGTCTGTGAGAGTTATTTTTATTTTATTTATTTATTTTTTCTGTTGAGTTTAATTGTATAGATCTGTGCCATTTTCTGTCTATAGCTGTCTTTTAAACATCTTTTAAACAGGCGGTCAGTCTGACCAAGGCTATGGGTCCAAGGATGAGCTAGTAAAGGAAGATGCAGAGGTTCATGCCCCCGAAGAGCATGTGCCACAAGAACTGACTGCCACAGAGCTGCATATCGAAGGCACGTGCTGATGCTTGTGAGCTTTGTGTAGAAGCACGCTCAGATTGTTTCATCATACTTGATAATTTCAGCAGTAATTTTTAGGAACTTAAGACCTACTTCCTAAAGTAGACTTTGATAATCTCTAAGGTTTAGATTTTAGCAGACTTTAGAAAGTTTGTAGATCATCCTTAATTTTGCAAAAAGTGCCATCCGTTGGGTAATATTTGATAAAACTAGGACTAAGTTTTGCCCTATTTTGATCTTGAGCTGCTGTTTCTCCTTCCTCTGTCTTCAGAGTACTGGGACAACATGCATATGCCAGTTACTGTGCCCAGCAAGCAATAAGACCAAACTTCTGAGCTGTCAAAACTGACGCTTTCTGTTCTTTTCCCTCCCAACTCTGAAACTGAGGGTTATTCCCAGTCTTAGAAGGCAAACCCTCTGCATTATCAGGCCATGGGTTCCTTTGATTTCCGCATCCCTGCTACCTCCCCACCCCAGACAGAGTTTCTCTGTGTAACAGCCCTGGCTCTCCTAGAACTCACTTTATAGACCAGGCTGACCTTGAACTCACAGAGATCCACCTGCCTCAGTCTCCCAAGTGCTGGGATTAAAGACATGTGCCACTGCACCCAGCTATTGCAGTTATTTTGTGCTCCAGAATTATAAATAAGCTACTTGACAATGGAAGAAAGAGAAGTCAAGGCCAAGCGCTTACTTGATTTACTTAGAAATGTTCAAGTCCCTATTACTGAATAAACAGTCAGTCAGTATTCTTAGTATTTATGGCATAAGATAAGCCAGATAGAGTCAATCAGTGAAGAATAGTGATGTACTCATCCTACTTGAAGAGAGACTACATCCATATATAAAAATCTCTGGTTTCTGATAATTATTGTCAGAGTAGGAATGATAACATTGTAATTTTTTTTTCCAGAGGTGTGTGATGTGTCTGACATTGTCTCAAAACATTCACAACCTAGTCCAGAACCTCAGAGTCCTACTGACCCTCCTGCATGGGGCAGCAGTATTGTGAAAGTTCCATCTGGGTTATTTGACACCAACATCAGGACAAGTAGTAATGGTAAGTAGAAAGTGACCTCCACCACTTGGGAGACAGATCTCACCTTGTAGTCAAGGTGAGTTTCTCCACCATGCTCAGCTACAGTGTCTTTAATGATACTAATTTTGCTTGCTTATTATAATGGACACACTAGGAAGCCATTAATGAGCCCGAATTCTGTAAGTGAGCTAAAATTAAAGTTAAAATCTGTGAGTCAAAGGAACAATTGAGAGCCTTGCATGGTGGCACACATGCACAAAAGTAATATGGAGTGATAATTTAAAGCAGATATGAGAAAATATGTAAGTTATATGAAAATATTATATAGGGGAATTGAGCCTTGGTGTATTTTAGTTGTCTCCTGTGTTAACTTTGAAGGATAGGTGTGAAGTATGTTTGTTAACTCAGTGTGCTTTCCTTGCTGTAGTGCTTGGTCTTTGTGGTCATTCTTTTTCATTATAAATAATGGGAGTGCTATAAGGTCTCCTGTGCTTGTCAAGAACAGAGGCAGTGATGTGAACAGACCCCAGCACTGGGGAGGCAGAGGCAGGCAGAGCTCTTAATTTGAGGCCAGTTTGATCTACATAGTGAGTTCCAACATAGCTAGAACTACACAGAGAGACCCTGTCTCGAATGAATGAATGAATGATTGAATGAATGAATGAATGAATGAATGAATGAATGAATGGGATTGAGGCAGAGTCTTTGTATAAGTAAATAAACAAACAGGTAAATAAGTAAATGAGATTGAGGCAGAGGCAGAGTCTTGGTACAGAGCCCAGGCTGGCGTTGAACTGGCAGTGATCCTTTAGCTTTCATTCTTTGCCACAGTAATTTACAAGCATGGACCAACTACCATGCCTGACTTGATATGCTGTATCTTGTTCTTATAAGAAAGATTTATACCATAAAGAAAGGAAGAGGTGGTAATGGGACTTTTGATACTGTATCAGTTTCATTTTAAAATTGAAAATAAACTGTGCTAATAAGCTGTGGAACTGCAGTGAGAGCATGAAAACATTTTCATTCTTACGCATTACATCCAACTGTAGTTTCCTTCCCTCCGCTCCTCACTCTCCCTTCCTTTGCATCTCCCCACTCCTCCAATCCACTCCTCATCAGTTTTCCTTAAAGAAAAAAAAGTGGGCCTTCCAGGGATATCAACCAAACATGGCGTAACAGGTTATGATAAGACTAGAGAGCCTGAATAATTGTGAAGACCTGTTTCTCATGTGTTGAGAAAGGTATCAAAGCAGGTATAATTTTAGTATAGTAGGTTACTTTAATTCCTCTAAAACCTTTTGAAAACTTTTCTCAGTGCTTGTGGCTAACTAACATGTTATTTTTTTTTAAATTTTTTAAAGAACAATTTAGTATAAATTATTTTTAAAAAAGAAACAGTTCACAATTGATAGTTAATAAAGCCAGCTTGAAAGAGTAAAACTTAAGCAAAACACTCAAAGACACAAAATGAACCTAATAATTTTTTTCCTTTTTGGGGGGCGGGGAGGTTATTTGAGACAGGGTTTCTCTGTGGCTTTGGAGCCTGTCCTGGAACTAGCTCTTGTAGACCAGGCTGGCCTCGAATTCACAGAGATCCACCTGCCTCTGCCTCCCGAGTGCTGGGAGTAAAGTGTGCATCACCACTGCCTGGCACAAAAAATAAATAAACAAACAAACAAACAAATAAATAAAGACCATTTGCTTTCATAAAACAATCGTTGGTTTTTCAGACTTCTGGCATGTTTTTGTTTATCTGCTCTAATGACTCAGTCTCTTTTGTTTGCCATTGTTTTCAGCACCTCATATAGTTAATAACTAGTAGGCATTCACATATTTTTTGAAGAATAAAATATAAAATTCACTCAAGATTTCACCAGCCTTCTTAGGATTTTTTAATTTGTAACTTTAAAGCAGTTCTTTTTACTTTGATCTAAATGCTTTGGCTGTAACAAATATGTGATTTCTCCATAATTACAAACTTGTTTTGTATAGAGTAAATTCCCCTAGTCCTCTGTGTGTGTGTGTGTGTGTGTGCGTGAGCATGTGTGTGTTATTAAGCCCAATCCTTTTTTTATACTAAGTAAATGTTCTACCACTCAGCTATATCCCAAGCTTCCTGGCAAGTATTTGCTGACTTGGGTATATGAAAGTTAAATTAGAAGAGATTATTTCTTTTGGAGTCTGCTACTTAACTCAGAATATTTTTCCTAAATTGACTCTTTAAGAAGCAGAGGTGTATGTTTGTTGATAAGGGTGAGCAATGCAGGTATATCCAGCGTAGACTGCATGCTTTCACAGATATGTCTGTACATAGAGGAGGGTTACCTGTGAGAGTCAGGCTTGGATAGGTTTGGGGTGTACTTTTCTTGCACACCTTTTATAGCTTCTCGATGAAACCAGGCATCCTAACTGCTAGACCCCATGGGAGATGCCTGCTTTACACCTTCCAGATTCTCTGTAGCTTTACTCTGGGCATAATCAGAACAATAATCATTCTGTTTGTTACTTTAAAAAATACTGATATTTCACTTTATTATATTACTGCCCCCTTTAGGTAATACATCAAATGCGCTATTTTCTGCTCAAGCTCCAGTTGAAGATGCCGTCTTTGGTGAGGTTACTAATTTTAAGAAGAACGGTGATAGAGGAGAAAAAAGACAGAAGCATTTCCCAGAGAGGAGCTGTAGCTTTAGTTCTGAAAGTCGGGCAGGGATGCTGCTTAAGAAGAGCAGTTTGGATCTGAATTCAAGTGAAATGGCTATCATGATGGGAGCAGATGCCAAGATCCTCACAGCAGCACTGACATGTCCTAAGACTTCTCCACTTCATGTCTCAAGAACTCATAGCTTTGACAATGTTAATTGTCATCCAGCTGATACTAGAACTCGCATGTCGGAGGGCACTTGGGATTTTGAGCACAAAGCATCTCCTGTGCTAGAGATGTTGGAGGAAAGCCAAGAACTCCTGGAATCTGTGGTTGATGATACTGCTGCAGAGACCACAGCAAAGGTTACATGTGACAGTCTGCAGAATGAGAGTAATAGCAGCCAGTCCAGAGACAGGAAAGCAGGATCCAAAGATACAGTGAATAAGAGAAGTAGTTCATATGGTGTTGGAAAAACCATTGAGAGGAAAGGTGTTGAAACTGGACTAGATCCTTTGTCTCTTTTAGCTACGGAATGTGTAGAAAAAACTTCTGATTCTGAAGAGAAGTTTTCTCCAGTAATTTCACGTAATCTGGCTGATGAAATTGAAAGTTACATGAACCTAAAAAGTCCTCTGGGTAGTAAATCTTCTAGTATGGAATTGCATGGAGAGGGAAATCAAGAGCCTGGCTCCCCTGCTTCGTTTGCTCACCGTTTAGAAAGGAGATCGAGTCTACCTTTAGACCGCAGTCCACCAGCCCAAGACAGTCCAGACTTTGAGAAAAGCTCCCCCGCAGTGTCCAGGTCTAAGACATTGACTGGGCGTTTCAAGCCACAAACTCCTTACCGTACTTACAAAGACCGGTCTACTTCTTTATCAGCATTAATGCGTTCTTCACCAAATAGCTCTCTGGGTTCTGTAGTAAATTCTTTATCAGGTCTAAAGTTGGACAATATACTTTCAGGGCCCAAGATAGATGTCCTAAAATCTAGTATGAAACAAGCAGCAACAGTAGCCAGTAAGATGTGGGTGGCTGTTGCAAATGCCTACAGCTACTCAGACGATGAGGTAAGAATCTACTACTGCACAGTCTGATGTAGGAATGCTTGTAGTGCTTTTACTTAATGTACAAATTTGTGTTTGTATAATATAGAGATTTCTGCTAATAGTATTTTTATATCTTAAAACTTTATACATGTTCTGTTTTATAAGTGACTTAACACAATTAATGATGTAAAAATACAATATCAGAGTTGCCAGACATGTTGGCACTTACCTATAATCTCAGCACTTGGGAGATAGAGGCATGAAGATCAGGAGCTCAGGGTCATCTTTGGATATGTGGTTATGTGAGACCAGTCTGGACTCCGTGAGATCCTGTCTTAAAAAGGTTGGAGAGATGGCTCAATGATGAAGAGTACTGGCTGCTCTTCCAGAGAACCTGGATTCAATTCCTGGTACCACATGGTAGCTCACAGCTGTCTATAACTTCAGTTCCAGAGGATCTCATACCATCTTCTGATCTCCACATTTATTGTACACAAGTAGTACAGACATAGATGGAAGCAAAATACCCATGCACATAAAATTTTTAAAAATTTAAAAACTATATATATTTAATAACTAGCAAAAATAGCATTAGAATCACTTTATAACTCCATAAGGAAGTCTAAATTAAAACTTTTGAAAGCACTAATAGTGTTTGAAATTATAATAGCATCATTGTTATATTTGCATAACATTTTACTTTGTTTCTCTTTGGGTTTTGGAGATGGGAGCATCACTGTGCAGGCCAGGCAGACTCCAGACTTGTTCTCCTCCTGCCTCAGCCTCTCTAGTGTTACTTTTGCTTGTATTTACCACCCAGCTTTCAGTGGGCACTTCCATTTTTACATGGCTTTTACCTGTATTACCCCCTTAATATACATGAAATCACCCTGTAGCTTATTCCATAGATTTTGTACAGCATGATTGTCCTTAAAACATTGTTGTGAATAAACTTAATCATTGGATTTTCTTTTTGTGAAAATGAAACAGAAAAAACTAATTATAGAAAAAAAAGCTGTAGTTTCTCCTTCATGTGCACGGAATTGTATAATACTTGAGTACTTTAAGATAATTCCAGATTGCTAAAGCTCTAGGCAGTAACAAAGTAAAGAAGTGAGGAAAGGAACTGGACAAAGAAGGCTGTTTGAGGGAAAGCGTCTAAGAAAAGTGCTAACTGAATAAAAACTACAGGATTAGGACAACAAACTCCTTTTTGTCTGTGTGGTACCAGAGCCTCTGTACATGCAAGCTTAGCATTAAAGCATCTAGAATAATTCCTAGCCTTTGTTTTTGGAGAACTTCACAAGATCAGTCCACACAACACAGAATAACTTTAAAAGGGTGTTAACCTGGCTGACTTGGAAAAGTACCAGCCTAGAACATAGAACTAGCCCTTGGTTTATCCTTTGGGGTGTGTTTTTTTTTGGGGGGGGGTGTTAGCTGAGCATGAGAAAGAACAGAATGGACCACTTTATTTCTGAAATGTTCTCGGAAATCATTTAGAAAAGATTTTTACATGGTCATTTAGACTCGGACTCTGTTAGTGTAGATTCTAGTAGAGTCACAGCGCTAGGAGATTCACTCATTAGGTTATAGTACACAAGTAAATAAGTAGTTCACCTAGGGTATGTCACTTTGTGAGGGGACAGTTTTTGGAAACCCCATCTGGGGTAGGTCGTTTTTTTAATATTAAACTATGTAAGTTTTAAAAGTCAGTGAGATAACTTTAAAGTTTTGAAAAAAAAAATCATAGAGGTTATTTGCTTTAAGATGTGAAGTTTGATTCTAAAAGGAGTAAAGTGAGTATATTTCCATTGCAGAAGATATTTATGTATGTGGGGTTTTATTCTTTTTAAAGGAAGAAACTAATAAAGATTATAGTTTCCCAGCCGGCCTAGAAGATCATATACTGGGGGAGAATGTATTGCCTAATACAAGTATCTCAGGGCTGGTTCCCAGTGAACTTACCCAGAGCAACACAAGCCTCGGCAGTAGTAGCAGCAGTGGAGATGTTGGGAAGCTACAGTGTCCAACAGGTATGGGGAAAAGTTGTCCTTCGTGTCTGGTTTTTTGCTTGCTTTTGCTTATTTGTGGTGCTGAAGATTGAGTCAGGGCCTCTGCATACTGGGCAGCAGTTCTACCACTCAGCTACACTCGAATTCAGTTTTGATTTAAATGCCTATAACCCTTCATCCCCACATATCCATTCTACTCTGATCTATGTATCTAAGTTACCATGTATTGTCTACCGCATCAGTCAGGGAATATCTCCCTCTCTTTCCCTCTCCTCCGCCATTAGGTAAAGCTTTTATGACTGAATTTATGGAATGGGGTCTTGGAAATATGTATTTCTTTAACTTGTTCTCTGGGTAAATCAGTGATTGAAGGATTTTAAGGAATACAGTTGCAATTTCAAGAGAGGGAAAATTTTTACCTTTTTAATTAAAAACAACTGTTCTCCTTTTTTCTGATTCTTTGAGACAGAACCTCATCACATAGCGCAGGCTTGCACCCGTAATTCCCCTCTCCAAGTACTGGCTTTATAGGTATACACCTTTAATCATCTAAGTTGTCATTTGGAAAAGTTGAGAGAATTTTACAATAAGCAATTATATATCTTCTACCTAGATGTAATTAACTTTTATTAATTTTATCAATGTTTATATTTACACATACATTTATATAGTGAACCGTCTGTAAATACCAGATTTCATGGTACTTTCCTCAATACTTCAGTATATATTTCCAAAACATCGAGAACATTCTTCTACATTATGTGTTCTATTTAGGTGAAATTCCATATTCAAGAAACATTAAAGGGCAGGACTTTGAAAAATCAGACCATGGTTCCTCGCAGAATACCAGTATGTCCAGCATCTATCAAAACTGTGCGATGGAGGTAAAGGTTCTGTGCTCACTGTACCTGTGGTAAAGCGACTAGACATATCTTTTATCTCATGCGAGCACTTGACAGGACTCAGTAGGATCCATGTGGATACTATATTCATGAGTGCTTGAGACCTTGAGACCTTTGAGGCAATGAACTGGTAGTTTTGTCCTTAATATATAAAAGCTGTTAACTCCGGTTGAAACCAATAGAATAAAAATATCATTTTATTTCAGTAGAGTGGACCATTCAGGCTCATTTCCACCATAGAGACTCTCAGTGTTCTATTTTCCCTTTAGGTTTTGATGTCAAGTTGCTCACAGTGTAGAGCTTGTGGCGCTCTGGTTTATGATGAAGAAATAATGGCTGGATGGACTGCAGATGATTCAAATTTGAATACAACCTGTCCATTCTGTAAAAGCAACTTTTTGCCTCTTCTCAATGTAGAATTTAAAGACCTAAGAGGCTCTGCCAGGTTAGTATTGTGTGAGCTCCCTCGGGAGGTAAGTGCCCTGAAGCCATGGCTCTTTGGGCAAGGGTAAAGCATTCACAGCTGGGCCCAAGCACATCTTGTTTCTCTGGGCTGCTTTTCTGTTTTATTTAACATATGGTTACCAGGAGTAGATTCTTGAAATTAGACTCTGCTTATAGATGATTCAATACTAATTTTTGGGCTGGGGAGATGTGACTTGGATTTGAAAGTGCTTCCTGAGCAAACATGATTCCTAGCACCCAGGGAAAAGCTGAGCACCCATCTGAAATCCCAGCACTGGGGAGGTAGGGACAGGTAGGGCCCAGAAACTCACTGGCCAGTGAACCTCACCAAATCATTGAGCTCCAGGTTCAGTGAGAGACACTGTGGGAAAAAAAAGGGAGAGAGGGAGGGAGGGAGGGAGGGAGGGAGGGAGGGAGGGAGGGAGGGAGGGAGGGAGGGAGGGAGGGAGGGGAGAATACACCGAAGCCAGGTATGGTGAGTGATTTAAGTGGACATGGAACATTGATCTCTGGCTTCCAAATCCTACATCTACTACACTCTTATATACACATGTCCACATAGCTACACAAACTTATGCCTTGGTGACCTAATTAAATCTTTAACACATCTTGTTGCCTCTGTCTGGTACAGTGAGATGAACAAATTCTAGGTAATAGAAATACCACTAATTAAGAGGCTGGGGTATGGCTCAGTGGTGGATCGCTTGGTCTAGCATGCATGAGGCCCTACCTAGTCTTGTAAACTTAAGAAATGGACTAATCAGTTTGTAATCATTTGAAAGTTTGGCAAGTAATTAAGAAGTATGCGGACCTAATCAATGGCCTTAATATTTTATTTGCTTTGGTGTTGTTTATTTTGTTTTGATTGTTGTGAATCTGAGCGCAGGCATTCATGCACATGATATAAGCGTGTGCTCTGAGCTGCATTCTTAGCTCCCTTAGAGTCTGTTTTGTTGTTGTTGTTGATGATGATGATGGTGGTGGTGTTTGTTTAATCCCGAGTTTAGAAGTATTTCCTCTCTACTTTTCCTATTATCTTCAGGCATGATACTGGATCATACTCCTGGCATAATATCCTCATTGGCCTGGAAAAGGCCCTCTTTTCTTTATTTTTTATTTATTAATTGTATTTTTAGTATTATATGTATATGAGTACATGTATATGTGCCATGGTGCACATACTGAGATCGAAGTCACAGGACATCTTCTAGGAAGGAGTTTGTTGTTACCGTCTACCTTGTTGAGGCAATGTTTCTGTTGCTTAATTGAGTACTCCAGGCTAGCTGGCTTCTGGGCGATTCCTCCTCCCTTCACCTCCCATTCTGCCTTAGGAGTAGGTTACACATATCTCTTTATGTGGGTTCCTGGAATCAGACTCAGATTGTTTAGACCTGTACAGCTAGCATTTTTTCCCACTGAGGCATCTCGCTGGCCCAGGATCATTTTACTCAGTCTGTTAGTCTGTGTCTTTTAATTGGTGACTTATGGCCATTTGCACTCAAGGTTATATTTGAGAAAGGCTTGTTGCTCTTTATGGTTATGTTTGTTGTTCTGATTGGCTGGTCACTTGGTAATTCTTCCACTTCTGTTAGTGTTGGGTGTTCACTGGTTTGCTTTGCTGGACATGATTGATTCCTTTCCTGTTCTCTTCTGTTGCATTCATGGAGTGTGTTCTGTCCCGTATTCTTGTGTGTGAAACTGTCTTCCTTCACTACCTTAAGAATTGTCTGCAGTGCTGGCTTAATTGTCATGAATTGCCTTGACTTGTGTTTGTCTTGTGATTCTCTCTTTTAATTAATTAATTTTTATGTATATGAATGTTTTGGTTGTATATATGTCTGTGCATACATGTGTGCCTGGTACCCTCCAATGCTGGAAGAGGGCATTGGATCCTCTGGAACTGGAGTTATGGTTGTCAAGCCACCATGTGGATGCTGGGAATCAAACCTGGGTCTTCTGGAAGAGCATCCAGTGCTCTTAACTACTGAGCCAGCTCCATCTTGAAATGTTCTTACTTCTCCATGTTGTTGTTGGCTTTATTGTTTGTTTGGTTGGTTTAGCGCAGGGAAAAAAACTCTTGGTTTACAAGTATTTACTTCCAAGGTTTGGAATATATTTTTCCTTGTTTTCCTGACTTTTAGGGGTGCTGGTGACAAATTCGTTATTCTGATGTTTCTGCCTGTAGCTATTAACTAATGATTTTCCTTTACAGCTTTTAGTGTTGTTACTTTGCTTTGTGTTTGTGTGTTTTTTTAAGTTGTGTCTGTGTACGCATGTGTACTCAAGGCAAAAGGGGGTGTTGGATCCCGTGGTGCTGGCATGAGAGTGAATATAGATAGCATCCCTTGCCAGGGACTTCAGATGTTGGCAGGATGAAGGTGCAAATTGTCAACGAGTGAAGTAAACCCCCAAAACTAAAGTGATGAAGTTGCGTCTTGGCTTCATCTCAGTAGGACTGTTGTAGGTAGCTTTATCAGCATCCTCTCCTTCAACGTTCTTGTTGTCCGAACCCTGACCATCTATCTTCCCACACATACTAAAAGGGACACCTTCTGAGACCCTGATCAGTGAAAACTTGGATTTAGACAGGTTGAGAGTAGTTGCTTCACCGACTTTCTTGGAAATTTCTTGATGTCTGCTGTTGTATTATGCCTACTGGCCAGCTTCTACACTAAGTACGATGCTGCTTATTCCTCAATACTACTTGCTACTCAAGTGCTGTTGTCCAAGCCTGCCTAGTTCGATAGGGCTTGTCTCTTTGGAATCAAATACTAAGGAATGGACTTAGAAGGGTTCTGCAAGCATTGAAATCCACTTGTGCAAAGAACTATCATGTTTATATTTTCTCCACACTGTCTTTTGTATCTAGAAAGCCTGAGCGACTAATGTTTTTGAAACCCCAAGTGTAGGTGTCTCTGTGACCACCAGGGCCAGCAGAGTTCTAAGTAGCCAATGTTGAGTCAGACTTTGGGACTCTAACCCAAAGTAGGTTTTTTTTTTAGGTATATATAAGCAAAACATAATTTGTTGAAATTTTTCCTGGTGATAAATAACTCAGTCCTGTGAATACAATAAAGCTTAAGACATGAGTATATTCAAACTCTGTGTAAAGTACATGTGACATATTCGATAAAGATGGGTTCTATAGATTGACAAACTTACTCTAAGGGTCTGAATCTGGTATGGCCTGGCAAATAGCACAGAGGTCACCAGACTGTTAACTACATCTACTCCCAGCCTTCTGGATGGAAACAGGTTATATTTCTCTCTGAAGGGACAAAACCTGTGTGTTTAACGTTTCTAGTACCTAGTGTTTATTTGTGAGCACAGTGCCCTTCATGTTTCACTTCTGATGACCTAGCTGTGATCTCCAAGATCACACATCACATTCATAAACACATTAATAATAAGGAAAATTAAAATATTTTTAATCGAATAACAAGGTGAAGATGTTAATGTACTTCTTAATTTAAATGTGAATATCATTCTTAATTTAAATGTGAATATCATTAACTACAATTCAGCATTACATACAATAAACTGGGCAAATTTAAAATTAGTGGAAATCAAATCCTTACCTAGAGTAAAAGCGTATTACTTCAGGTAATAATATTCTTTGCATGGCACTACCATCACCGAGTCCCTAACCAGAAAAAGAAGGAAAGAGAAGATGAAAATAAGGACAGATATGGAGGTCTATAAAAGGGGTATTGTGAGCAGTTAAAGATGAACATAGATTAGCTCCTGGTATTAGAAGTGTGTAGATATAGATATATATATATATATATATATCTATATCTATTCTATATATATTATGTATACAGAGATCTGTATATATAATATACATGTATGCAGATCTTATTATAGATGGTTATGAGCCACCATGTTGTTCCTGGGATTTGAACCCAAGACCTCTGGAAGAGCAGCCAGTGCTCTTAACCTCTGAGCCGTCTCTCCAGTCCCCTGGTTTGGGAGTTTTTAAAGTCAGATCCAGTTAGCACAAGTTGAACTTACTCAGGGTCTCCCTGGCTCAGCCTCCACTTTCTCAGATTAAATGCTTGTGCTAGCATGCCTCTACTAAATTTTTATTTAAACAGATTTTTTTAGACTTGCTTATTTTATATGTATTTAACTTAGGAAATATTTTGTTTTATTTTTTCATTGTTTGCTTTCATGTGTTGGAAGCCAGCACAGTATTTCTCTCCTTTGAAGATCTTAGGTTGGAAAAGTGGGAGGAGTGGAGAGTGTGTGTCTGAGTAGGGAACAGATCCCTGTGGATTTCCAGCTAATGGCTATTTTATTATAAAGCAGTAATTCTAAGTACAGTCATTTGAGGACTTAGGGATTGGAAAAAAAAGAATTGATCACACACACATTTATTCTAATATTTGGCAGGCGGAAGCTGGAAGATGCCTGTGATTTGGAGTTGAAGGCCAGTCTGGTCTACATATTGTTCCAGACCAGCCAGGGCTACATAATAAGGCCCTGCTTTAAAAAATAAGTATTGTGGGTATGGGCGTATGTTTTATATGTGTGGAAAGAAGTGTATGCGTGGAGATCGCAGGCCAACATCCTCTGGAGTTGGTTCTCTCCTTCCACTTTAGGATTCAGGGATCCAACTCAGGGCCTCAGTCTTTGCATAGCAAGCCTGTTTACTCACTGAGCTAACCTAGGCTCAAGGATTTTCTTTTTTTACGGTTCAGTGAAGATCTTTCAATTGTCATTATTCAAAAACAGTTCAAAGTTCCATAAACCAACAGAAAAGTATTGAAATATTTACCACAATCAAAAATTATGTGTATAAATCATTTATGGAGATAGGGTTTTTTAAAGGCTTTTTTTTTCTTTCTTCCTTTTCTTTCTTTCTTTTCTGTTCCTTATTTAGCTTTTTCCTGAAACCAAGTACGTCTGGTGACAGTTTACAGAGTGGCAGCATTCCATCAGCAAATGAGCCCTCAGAGCACAAACCTGTGTCCAGTTCAGCAGAACCTGACTTGATCAACTTTATGGATTTCTCAAAAAACAGCCAGACCATAATAGAAGAAGCAAGCTATACAGTCGAATCAAGGTACCACAGGGTGCACAGAATTCACTGTAGGAAATTAGGTATTTCTGTAAACAGTCTATATTTAAAGACAGTCTGGCTGGGCTTGGAGGTGCACAGCTAGCTGTCTGAGGGAGGAAGATTTCAAGTTCAAGGCCAATCTGTGCTGATCAATGAGACCCTGTCCTATCCCTGCCCTTTGCCAATGTAAATCAGATCCTGTCTCTGTTCTCAGTTAGATCGTGGCCTGGTAGAAATTAAATGCCTCTCAGCAAAATTGTATTTGCATACATTGATGAGTACTTATTTGAGATTTTGTTTAATAAAGATAAAATGATGTTTGAATAAAGCAACCGAATAGGCACCTTATTTTTTTAAACTTATATCATGTCCTCTTACACTCCTCTCCAGTTAATTATCTGACCAGCATTTGAAATGCTTGGGAAATGTTTATTTGTTGTATGGGGAGAGGCATGGTAGAAATTGAAGGACAGTGCTCACATTGGGTGGCAAGTGCTCTACCTCTGAGCCACACCTCCAGCTTCCCATTTAATTCTTTTTTTAATATTTATTTATGTATATGAGTGCTCTATCTGCATGTACGCCTTTATGCCAGAAGAGGTCATAAGACACCACTATAGATGGCTGGAGTTACCTTATGGTTGCTGAGATTGAACTCAGGACCTCTGGAAGAGCAGCCAGTGCTCTTAATTGCTGAGCCATCTCTCCAGCCCCATATTTAATTCTTAACGGATACCAATTCTCAGGTGATTCAGGACATTTAAATTCACTGTAGAAAATACTGTACCTCTCTAGATTACAGTTGTTTTTCATGACTTAACTGCATTGCTTCATTTTTTTTAAGTGATGAAATAAAGAAAACCAGTGTTGATGTCCAAAGTGTGAAAATTTCATCTGTGCCTAATAGTTTATCTAAACGAAATGTATCTTTGACTCGAAGTCATAGCGTTGGAGGTCCTTTGCAAAATATTGACTTCTCCCAGCGACCATTTCATGGTATTTCAACAGTTAGTCTTCCAAATAGTCTGCAAGAAGATGTGGTATGTATCATTGTAATCATACTGTATACTCTTGTAATTAAGGAACACTCCATAATTTCATGATATCACGTGAAAAGTGATAGGTACAATTTTTTTTTTTGTGTCTCACACCTATATTTCCAGCACTCAAGAGACTGAGACAGATTAAGGTAAGCTACACAGTGAGTTCAAGGCCGGCAGAACTACATACAAGACCCTGGCTTGCTGGGGAGATAATGGCTCAGTCATCCACGTGCTGCTGCACAAGCATGAGAACTCGAGTTCAGACCTCCTGCACTCACCATTGGAAAAAGCCACATACGATGGTACATGCCCAGTAATCCAAACACCCTGTAGATGGGAGCAGGATGGTCCCTGGATCTGTGAGAGACTTTGTCTCACAAATAAGGTAGAGAGTGATCGAGGAAAATACCCAGTGTCAAACTTTGGTCTCCATATGCACACATACACACATAGGAACATAAACATTTGCCAGGTATGATGCTGCATACTTGTATTCAGGAGATGGCAGGTTCAAGGTCAGCCTGTCCCAAAAAGTCCATAAAGAAACCAAAAACTTTTAAAACTTAAAATTACTTGCGTATGTGTGTGCACTTTGACTTTTTGAGACATAGTCTTGTTTTGTAGCTCCAACTACCCTAGTCACTGTGTAGATGAGGTGGCCTTCAAACTTGTGGGTATCCTCATGCTAATGTCTCCCAAATGCTGGGATTACAGGCATGTGCTGCCATACCTAGCTTCAACTATTTTTTAAATATGGAAATTTTAAAAAAATGTACAAGGTCTCAACAGTGTGGTAGTGTGACTACTACCACACCCAGCTCCACTCAGTAAGTCCCGTTTCCAGCTGACAATCATTCTTCCATGCATCTTTGTTGTAACGAGGAGCTAGGAGCAGCAGGCTGCATCCCCACCACCCAGCTAGGTTATGCCCGAAATAATCACACGGAGATCTGTATTAATTAAATTGCTGCCTGGCCCATTAGTTCTAACCTCTTATTGGCTAACTGTCACATATTAGTTTAATCCATCTCCATTAATGTGTCTTGCCACTTGACTGTGGCTTACCGGCATGAGTCTAACCAGCGTCTGTCTCAGAGAGGAGAGCCATGGCATCTGCTACCCTGCCTTCTTCCTCCCAGAATTCTGTTCTGTATTCTCTGCCCATCTAAGGGCTGCCCTATCAAAGGCCAAGGCAGTTTTCTTTATTCAACCAATGAAAGCAACACATAGGAAGAAGACCCTCCTACACCATGTCTTCATTCACTTTTCTATGCCTAGATTATTTTGAAGGCAGTTTCAAACAACATTATTCTATGTGTGATTATTTCAGCAAATATCTGTAAATGATTTTAACAGACATAATCACAATGTTATTATCATACCCCAAACCAGGTAATCATCAATTATCAATCAGTCTTTGTTCTGACTTTCCGTTGTTATAGTAGAGTCAAATGTATGTGGGGGATAGAGTGTGATTTTAGGCATCAGGGTGAAGTAAAGTTTATGCCTTTCAGTTGGTTGGTAAACCTTAGTCTTTAAATTGTAGTCTCCTTTTTTCTTCTCATAATTTGTTTGTTGATAAAACTAGATCCATTGGGGACTGAAGAGATGGCTCAGGCTGTTCTTTCAGAGGACCTGGGTTCAATTAATAGCACCCACATGGCAGCTCAGAACTGCCTGTAACTCCACCTCGAGGGGATCCAAAACCCTCACACAGACAAACATGCCTGCAGGCAAAACACCAATGCACGTAAAATAAAAATAAATAAATCATTTTTTTAAAACAGCTAAAAAGCCAGATGGCAGTGACGCAGGCCTTTAATCCCAGCACTCAAAAGGCGGATCTCTGAGAGTTCAAGGCCAGCCTGGTCTATAAGAGCTAGATCCAGGACAGACTCCAAAGCTACAGAGAAATGCTGTCTTGAAAAAAACAAAACAAGGGGCTGGAGAGATGGCTCAGCAGTTAAGAGCATTGCCTGCTTTTCCAAAGGTCCTGAGTTCCAATTTTCAGCAACCACATGGTGGCTCACAACCATCTGTAATGAGGTCTGGTGCCCTCTTCTGGCCTTCAGGCATACACAGAGACAGACTGTTGTATACAGAATAAATAAGTATTTTAATAAAAAAGAAGAAAACGAAACAAAACCCAAACTGTAGCCTTTGTCTTAGCTACTAGGGGTTCCCACAGTCTGGAGCTTTACAGTCTAGAAGCTTGGTTAGCTGTAGGGTGTGTTTTGTTTGGTTTTAATTTTTTTCTTAAATTAACTTTATTTTAAAAACTTGGAAATAAAAAATATCAGACACCAAAATTAACCAGATCCAGTCTAACATCTCAGTGAACTTCTCAGTGTTTGGAATAGCCATCTTGAAGATGTAGAGCTTCATGTTGGATTTTTTTTTGAAACAACTTCTCATTATATAGCCCAAGCTGACCCTGAGTTCAATATATTGATTGCATTGGCCTCAAACTTGAAGCAATACTTCTCTTTGTCAGCCACCACTCCTAGATAACAAAGAAAAAACCAATTATCCCATCTTTTAGAGTTGTCATAGTCACAACAATAACTGTCACAGTTTTGTTTTGCTTTTTAAGTGTTTAAAGTCTTTTTTGGCGCTGAAGAGATGCTCCACAGTTAAGAGCACTGGCTGCTCTTCCAGAGGTCCTGAGTTCAATTCTCAGCATCCACATGATAGCTCACAACTGTCTGTAATTCCAGTACTAGGTGATCTGACACCTTCACACAGACAAATGTGCACATAAAATAAAAATAAATAAATAAGGCATTTTCAGGGAAGTGGTGGTGCATGCCTTGGATTCCAATACTTGGAAGAAAGGGGCAGGCAAATCTCTGAGTTTGAGGCCAGCCTAGTCTACAAAGCTAGTTCCAAGACAGCCAAGGCTAGATAGAAACCCTATCTTGAAAAACCAAAGTAAAACTATTTTGTTATATTTATTTAAAGAGTTTACTAAGTTGTTTATTAATTTTTCCCGATAATGATTCAGCTTAAGCATAATCTAGTGGCATTTGTTTGCTTTTGTTCATTAGCATATTTTGCTACAGATAGTAATCATCCTGAAATACAATTTAAACAGGATAGAAAAGATAATCTCACTGCAGAGTACTGGCAAACATATAGAATTAAATAATGTCCACTTTTTATATATTTTTAAAGGACCATCTAGGAAAAAGGCCCAATCCTCCTCCTGTGTCTGTGCCCTATTTGAGTCCTCTAGTACTTCGGAAGGAACTTGAATCTTTGCTAGAAAATGAAGGTGATCAGGTTATTCATACATCCTCTTTCATCAATCAACATCCAATCATTTTCTGGAACCTGGTTTGGTATTTCAGACGTTTGGACCTTCCTAGCAACTTGCCAGGACTTATCCTCACATCTGAACATTGTAATGAAGGTGTGCAGGTGAGGAACCACCTTCTATACTTGGACTGCATAATGTAGTTTAAATGAGTAAGATAAGGCGAGATGGGATGGTGCAGTGTTTGGGGTCTGAGCCTTCTGGTTTCGTTTTGTGTTTTTTTGTTTTTTTTTTTTTTTGTTTTGTTTTGTTTGTTTTTTGTTTTGTTTTTTAAGCTGTATAGGATCTCCATTTTTAAAACTTTATGCTTCAGGATGACTAACTTCTGTGTTCAGGCTATCAGTCACATCCCAGCCAGCAGTGAGGAGAAAGTTGATATCCAAGAGATTATCTTCTCTTTGAGAGCTCCTGGAGCTGTACCCAGTGTTCCCATGTGTGCATCTGTACTGTCTAGCTGCACAGTTGGCTAGACAAGAAGCTTTAATCATCAGGTGTCATCGTTACTCCTGGAATATGCACGGCTGTCTTATTTGAAAAGTCTCATCCATAACTTTGAGAGAATTAGTTAACAGGGAAGTTATGTAATTTATGTAAAGTAAATGCCTCACTAGTGATCACACTCAGGCCACCTCCGGGACCTGCCTCCTAAAGCCCTTATTGGGATCACTGGCTGCTTACAGGGAGCTGCATTTTATACATACTTTTAAGATACTGCACGTTGGGAGACACCGGGCCCCAAACACACTTGGCACATAGCACAGTCTTTCTTAAATATTATAAATTTTAGTTTGACTTGTTTAACAGGTAGTGATTGAAAGAAGTTACCTTGTAAAGTTATAGACACTCTCATACTGTGTTTTACTAGACATTGTTGTAATGATGGCTAACTTCTCCTGTGCCTTTGTACCATCTATAATGTCAGAAAAACTAAACTTATATGCCAGAAAATAATAAGGCAGTTTATCATGAGGTATTAATAAAAATTAAAACTTTTGCTCAGAATTTTGGGTCTAGAGTTAAAAAGAAAACTCATTAGATTTTATTACTGGTAAAATTTTATTTGAGAAACTAATTTTATTAATCTCTTTTAGCTTCCTCTATCATCTTTGTCCCAGGACAGCAAACTTGTATATATACAGCTGTTATGGGATAATATCAACCTTCATCAGGAACCAGGAGAACCTCTATATGTCTCATGGAGGAACTTGAGTAAGTAAAAGAGAATCTAAGACACAACAGGGTTGGGCTTGGTGGCAATATTCCTTAAATCCCAGGACTCAAGAGGCAGAGATAGGTGGATTTCTGTGAGGTCAGGACAGTCAAGGCTAGATAACAGGTTTTCTATACCCCCAATAATAGATTTCTCTACCTATGCAGTAAGCCAGATCAAGCCAAATTTAAAAAGACTAGGTTTATTGGGCAGAGCATTCCTGTGTGACCTTTCCATTCCCCAAAGGTAAGGCAGGGGAAGGAAGCAGGTCTAGAGGAGGGGGCAGCTTAAATACCCTGTAGTTGAGGTCTTTTTGTGAGGGCAGGGTTTAGAGTGGGACTGGAGATTCCAGCTAAACATCCCGACTTTCTTGAATATATGGGCTACTTCCTGTTGGCATGGGACAACATAGGGAAGGGGAATTGAGAGTCTGTGGGCTCATACTGAGTGGGAGTTATGGCTGAAGAAGCATTTGGCTAACTGCAGTCCTGAAGACCTCAGGAATCTATTTCTTGAGGAAGCAGAGAAGGCAAGTTGCTAGGAGAAAAACAAATAGGATATGGATATATATGTATGTATACACACACACACACACACACACACACAAATATCCCTATGAACAGGGCTAGCCATGGAAAGAATGGAGATTGCCAGTAAGAATGGAATGGACATGTGCCCTGGTTGTACAAAAGAGACAAGAGCAGATATTCCTTTCATTGGAACATTCTAGAAAACTTGTAAGATGGAGGGCTCCAGTTGCTGGACAAACCATTTATCCCGTGTAGGTGCTTGCTTGAGCCTGGAGAGTGGTACCAGCACTGATGTTCCTGGATCTTGGAGGGATACGGAGTTTCTTTTTCCTTTTGGTTTTTTTTTTTTTTTTTTGGTTTGTTTTTTTGGGGTTTTTTGTTTGTTTGTTTGTTTTTGTTTTTCAAGACAGGGTTACTCTGTGTAATGATTCTATAATTCTGGCTGTCCTGGAACAATCTTCATAGACGACAGACTGGCCTTGAACTCACAGAGATCTGCCTGCCTCTGTCTCCTGAGTGCTGGGATTAAAGGCATGCACCACCACCGCCCAGCTTGGAGTTTCCTTTTTGATTTTTTGAGGCAGATTTTCTCTGTGTAGTCCTGGCTCTCCTGGAACTCATTCTGTAGACCAGGCTGGTCTTAAACTTAGAGGTCTACCATACTCTGCCTCCAGAGTGCTGTGATTAAAGGTGTGTACCACCACCGCCCAGCATCTGATTTTTATTTTTTTCTCTTCCGGTTCCCTTCTGGTGTACTCACAGTCAGTAAAGGTTGTTCCTTCCCTACTAGTTTCTGGAATATAGTGGAGCACACTCCAGCCCCAGGGAAGAAGCTGTAAGTTTTAGAAAAGGAAAGAGGGTCACATCTTTTACTGGCAAATAGGAGGTGATTTTGAAGACCTCAAGGTGACATAGCTCTGGAAACCTTGTTACTGCTTGGAAAACTTGCTCTCCATGTCTTGTTCTTTAGATTCTGAGAAGAAACCGTCAGAGGAGCAGCAGGCAGCCAGCGCTTTAGTTGAGACTATCAGGCAGAGTATTCAGCAGAATGATGTTCTGAAGCCCATCAATCTGCTTTCCCAGCAATTGAAGCCGGATGTGAAAAGACAAAGGTAATGAGCTCAGTATCGTTTTCTTGATGCCACTCAATTTAACATTTTATGGTGTGTAATTGTAAAAGAAATGAGTGTATTCAAATATATGCATTCATGTCTGACAGTCAAAGAGAATAGGTTAAATCTTAGCAAGGTAAGTCCTCGATGAAGGGGTATGGTATATTTTAGAAATGTTTTTCCTCTTCACTGGAAATCTTTGACGCACACCTTTAATCCCAGCACTTGGGGCACAGAGGCAGTGAATTTTTAAACTTTGACATATATAAATACAACTTGTGCCATCCTGTGATGACCTCACAATTTTTTTCTTATTGGATACTATGAGATTAGAAGTAGGATCAGTTTAGGAAAGTGTGGAACTACTTTCCTCATCCTTGTTGTTGGGATCTGTACACATTCACATCTTGACTAAGTGCATTTTGTTGTGGAAGCTTTGTAAAGGGGAGGAGTGCATAATTATATCAAACGTTATGAATACCCCCAGCATCCTCTCCTTTTTTGGATATAAGTCCCTATGTAGTCTTAACTGAACTCAGTATGTAGACCAGGTTGACCTTGAACTCACAGTGCTTGTTCCACCATGATAGTAAATTCATCTCACAGGTCCACCTCATTTGTTTAATGTTTGCCATGCTAGGTAAGGGTTAGACTTTGGCTCTCATGTATGCTGGGCAAACACAGTGCCACTTGGCCACAGCCCTAGAGCAGTGGTACTGGTGTTCAAACCCAGGGAGTCTTGTCCATGTTCAGCCAGTGCTATGTGACTGAGCCACACCTCCCCCAACCCCCATTAACTCTTTTTAAAAGTTTAAAATTGGAGTTAGTGGCTCAAAGGATGTTTTTTTACATACAGAGTTTAGCATACCCTTCAACCAGCTTCCTCAAAGATGCCACACATACCCAAGGTGTTACATGAAAGCAGGAATTACAGAGCTGCTAACCAAGTATGGAATTGATATGTTTTCACTGTATATTGTCAGGTGTGCTGGTTTGTATCTGTAATCTCAGCACTTTGAAGTTTGAGGCCAGTCTCCACTGCAAAGTGAGCTCAGGCCACCCTGGGCTATAGTGAAACTCTTGGTCACAAAGAAATCACCAAGGGCTGGAGAGATGGCTCAGCAGTTAAGAGCCCTAGGTCCTGAGTTTAATTCCCAGCAACCACATGGTGGCTCACAAACATCTGTAATGAGGTCTAGTGCCCTCTTCTGGCCTGCAGGCATACATGCAGACAGAATATTGTATACATAATAAATATTTTTTAAAAAACCACCAAACCAAAATCTCCATCTGCACGTTTTGTTTGCTATTTGCCTATTTGTTGTTGACCACTTCAGAAAATTTCTTTCTTTTTATAGGAGTTTATACAGAGAAATCCTTTTCTTATCATTAGTGTCTCTTGGAAGAGAAAATATTGATATTGGTAAGTTGATTAATGGGGATTTAAAAGGCTTCAGTTTTATTTTCTAAATTGAAGGGGGGTTTTGTTTTCTAATGGAGCTGGTGGAAGTGTTAGGCCATATTCCTAGCATACAGGGACAAGAAAAATGAAGCTGGTAGTTGCCTTTAGAACGGCTGAAATGTGATCAGACAGGTTCCTGCCCTGCCATCATGCCATGCCTTCTGTACCATTGTGGACTATCCCTCTGGAATGATAAGCTAAACTAAAAAGCAAAACAGATTACTCTCTCTAGCTGGGCCTGGTGCATTTGGGGACTAAGATTGGAGGATCACAAGTTGGAGGGCAGTGTGGGCTGTAAGACTGTTTTAAAACAACAGCAGGTGAGATGGCTCAGTGGATAGAGGCCACCTGCCACCAGGCCTGATAACCAAGTTTATCCCCAAGACCCACATGATAGAAAGAAAACTTGAGTCCCTCAACTTGTCCTCTGACCTCCACACATACACTGTGACATGTATTCCCTACTCCATTCCACCCCCCCAAAAAAATCAATTTAAAAATCTGTGTCACATGACTCATGTTTTTAAGTACATAGCTTTTGATTAAAAAATTACAATTGCATTTTTGAAAATGTTTTTCAGAGGCTTTTGACAATGAATATGGACTTGCATACAGAAGTCTATCTTCAGAGATTCTTGAAAAGTTACAGAAAATCGATGCCCCACCAAGTATGAGTGTGGAGTGGTGCAGGAAATGTTTTGGAGCGCCTCTCATTTAAATAAGATACATTCACATTTTGGTAGAGTACTGGGGAAATAGATCCTGTCTGGAAACTTTCTAGTTTTTCCCCAAATCATGACTTGGTGAAAACTGCAATGAAGTAACTCTTGGGGATAAAAATACAAACGAACAGTAATTCATACTGAATCATCTCAGAATGTAAAATACCACTCAACTCCCTGAGCTTTATTGATGTTGGAAATTTTCAGTTCCTGACCTATTTCTCTGCCTCTGCTGAAAACAACCAAAACTATTTTTGGATTTCACAGTATGTGTATAAGAAATATTGTCATCTTTCTAGATACATGGTTTTATTGAAGCTGCTGAGCTGGAAAATGGCAAATTAAATTTGCCTAACCCCAAAACAAGTGAAATATTTCAATTATAAGAGTAACTGTGTATGATTGTATATGCGGGGGGCTATGCGGTAGGTATGTGTGTATCTATTTATTAAAATACTTAGATTGCATGTTGCAATAGTTTCTGGAAAGAGGCCTCAGTGACTACTAAATTGTTTGTAGTCAGCAGTTCCAAAAGCATCTAAAAGTTGTAGCTGCCTTCCCTGTGACTTAAATTTTGTATCTTTACCTTTTAAATTATGTATTATCCTGTTAGTAGGTTGTATCTTGTATATCCAGGTGCTCCTTTCCATTTTCTTCCAATACCAAATTAATCTACGATGCTTCCATTGGAATCCAATAGGTAAAATGAAATTAAACTTTGTAACCTACCAAAATTATTCAGAACATACTTAAAATGCTAAGGTATATATAGTTTTTGACCATGAAATCTTTATTCAGGAAGGCCAAATGTTGGTATTGATTACTTTTTATAATCCTGATTTCTTGGGAGGCAGAGGCAGGATAAGTTCAAGGCCAGCCTGAACAACTTCCTATCTCAAAATAAGTTGAAAGGAAGTCTGAAAATGTAGTTCAGTGGTTAAGAGCATTTGGCTAGTTAATATGTAAGGCCCTAGGTTTAGTTCCTAGTACCACAAAAAAAAAAAACAAAAAAAACAAAAAACCACCCTGTGGCACAGAGAATTTGCACTGCACAAAGTTTTATTCTTGTACAATATTTTGATTTATATGCTTGTGAATAAGTGTGTATTTGTAAATACTGTTTTTTTTTAGGTTGAATCAATTAAGTCTTAAAACCTTAAAGCTTATTGAGCTTATTGCCAGTAAGTTTAAGAAAATCATGACCTCACATGCCCTACCTTGACATTTATTGTACTTTTTGTTTAAAACATCCATTTACATAAGAACAGCAAATTTGCCTTAGCTGTCTGCATGGTTTAGAAAGCCAGTGGTTATTTGTGCATCTTCTGCGTGGTGGGAACTTTTTAAAATTATGTAACAGCATTTCAACGTTAAAAGTTGTCAATCTGACTTTGGAGAATTATAGTCTAAATTTTGAGTGTTAAGTAAAAATTTTATCAGAAAATTTGTAAAGTCTTTATTACCTTCAAATTGGATCTTTTACAGTTTCAAATATATATTTTTACAGCTTATACCTTAACACTTATTGACCCAATAAATTTATTATCTTGCATATATAAAATTAAAGCTGAATAAAAGAAAAAATCTTAAACTTGTTGTCTGTTGCGTTTCTATGATTGGGTGTTCCATTTCTGTTTGGGGATTTTTTTCTGGTCTTTATAATCTGAATTGCTACTTGCTAAAGTATTTTATGTCGAGGTTATCAAATTTATCTGCTAGTTACTTAGTACCTTTTGGTATAACTTTTTGTTTTGGCTTGTGCTTTTGAGACAGGGTCTCCCTGGCTGTCCTGAAATTCATTCAGACCAGACTGGACTCAAACTTGAGATCCACCTGACTCTGCCTACCAGGTGCTGGGATTAAAGTTGTGCACCCCCACCAACTGGCTTGACACAGCTTTTTAGAAATTTACAAGTCTTTGCTACCATCCACAAGTACTGTTGGAGCCCTGCCTGTCATGGACCTTGCTCTCTGGCCTTGAATTTAATCCCTCTCTGCTGGGATTGAAGGGGTGCGCCATCACCATCCAGCTAAATATTAACCCCTTTTTTTCTTTTTTCGGGGGGGGGGGGGTTCGAGACAGGGTTTCTCTGTTTAACAGCCCTGTTCTGGAACTAGTTGTGATAGACCACCAGGCTGGCCTTGAACTCAGAGATGAGATATCCACCAGTCTGTCTCCCGAATGATAGGATTAAAGGTGTGTGCACCAGTCTGGCACATCTTAATTTTACAGGCTTTCTCTAACACCGTTGTCAATCACATTTATGGGAGAATCCCAGATTTTGAAAGTTGAGGATCAGCAATCTTCAAATTTTAAATTTTGCTTAATCTTAGTTCTGGGGTACTGCAATTTTTTTATGCTGACCCCAGCAACCTAAAAGGTAAATGACTTAACCCAATTTTATCAAACTTATAGAACTTTTATTTATTCAAGTAACACTTTATGGTAACTTCACTGATGGGCTGATGTCAAAAAGCACCCAGTTTATATGTACTTCTATAGTGACCAAGTCATCTAATCATGTCTGAAATTTCCCAATCATAAGACTCAAAGCTTGGTTTTGTTACTGCATCCCTAAAAAGCAGGTTGAGCTTTAAAAATGTTTTCATTTCTTCTCATGGTAATAAAGGCAGCACGAACGTTCAAGACTACATAGCCCTATCTGTCATGGAATCCACTGATGAGTAGGCTGGTTACTGCCTCCTATAAGCAGCAGTCATTTAAAGTACTGGCTTTATACCAGAGTTGATCACACACAGGTTATAAGCAGTGCTTTGTGCTTTACTATTTGAACTTGTATTGCTTACTTTTCATGTAACATACATTAAAATCCTATTCTTTCCAGTTATGCTGGCACATAGACTAGCCTGCTTTGCCTCCAAGGCCAGCCTGGACCACAGGAAAAACAGTAAATTATGTATCATCTAAAGATGCCTTGGCAGGAGCTTCAGCCTGAGCACAGAATGGAATTATCAACTGCTGGGAAGAGGTGTGTTGTCATAAGCTAAGCACTACAAACACCATGGAATGTAATGTTCACAGCCAGTACTAACCAACTTCCAGAATCTCTTCAACATTAAAGTCAGCATTTAGTAGGACTCGATAGTGCTTTTAGTAGCCTTACAATTAAGTCTGACTTAAGAACAGCTGAGAGCTACATGACCAACCAGTTAAAGGGACACCATTTACCTAGTGTTCTACAAATAAAAAGGTTCCCAAGTTTTCATTAGAAGTGGCTTTTCACCCTCTTAGTTTGGCTATACCTGTGAATGGTGCCCTAGCAGCCAGAGAAAAGAACCTTAAATTACTGGATCAGAGTTTCTAAGCCTGTCCTTTGAAGGACATTTCCCATTTTACTTGTGTTTGCAAAACATCTTTGATCTAAACGACAAAGTTATGTATAATAAAAAGAGCCTGTTACATGGGTTCTACCTTGTGGAACAACAGCTGTTTTAGACTGGATGCCAATCAGCAGTAGTTCAGCATGCTTGATGCCTAGGTTTAACTAGCACAACTGATAAATTAAGAATGCAACCAAATAGGCTGTATTCACCATAGAAATTATGGTAAACTACAGGGCTAGGGAGAGGTAGTAGTGGATGATAACACCTTTTGGGGGCAAAATGGCTTCTTTGTGAAACAGCCCTGGCTATCCCAGAATTCGCTTTCTAGAGCAGACTGACCTTGAACTTGAAATCCACCTGCTTCTGTCCTCCAAGAGCTGAGACACCAGCAAGGCTGTATTTCCAGAACTAGTTAAACTATTAACCTTAGGTACTAAGTCATTTATTGCCTCATCTATACTTTAGAAAAATCCCTAGTCCTAGCACTCTGAGACAGGCGGGTGGATCTTTGTTAG
The DNA here is from genome assembly GCF_903992535.2 of Arvicola amphibius. Classification (NCBI taxonomy): domain Eukaryota; kingdom Metazoa; phylum Chordata; class Mammalia; order Rodentia; family Cricetidae; genus Arvicola; species Arvicola amphibius. Next base: position 59,319,642 of record NC_052052.2, on the reverse strand, counting down.
TTCCAGGCCAGCCTAGTCTGCAAGAGCTACTTCCAGGATAAAAGCACATAATTTAAATAGGAACACTTTCCCCTCATTTCTAGCACAACCCAGTGAGTTCATTTCTGACTCACTCCTTTTCAACTTCACTTATCCAGTTACACAACTAATAAAAAGCCAATAAAGAAGACTCATGGTCTGATCATTTATTTGTTACCCCTATAGACTTATTTTTGACTGGACTCAGACTTAGAAGTAGAAGCTCTCAGCGAGGACAGCCTTCGCCTCTTGGCAATCTGTTCCTGGCGCTTTTCTTTGGCTTCCTAAACAAGGAAAAAAAAAATAACAGTTAAGGATTTCTCCAGGCAAAAAATGCAAACCCAGTGGCAGTTCTGCATTGTTACACCGTCTTACCTTCATTCTCTTGGCCAAAAGTTTAGCATATTCTGCAGCCTCCTCCTTGTTTTTCTTTGTTCGTTGCTTCTTCAGAGCAATACGCCGGCGTTTGTGTTGCAGGACACGTGGAGTCACAAGACGCTGAATCTTGGGTGCCTTGGTCCTAGGCTTCTTACCTAAAAATACAGATGTATCAGCACTTCTCAATGGCATTGCCAGATCGTGTGCCCACTGGTATAGCACATAAGGCCCCAATTCAGACCTCATCCACTCAATGCCAGTGTTGTACTCAGAAAGATTTTACAAGTCTTCCTGATCCTGTGGTCCGCATTTTCTAAACTCCACATTTTCAATTTCCCATATGCTAGAGTTGACAGTCTACACAGTACTACAATTCAAGAGTTACTATCAATTATTTTCTTTAGCTTTGTGGATTTGCAAACATTTACAGCCTCTCTAGGAACAGAAACCTAATGTAATCTCACATCACAAACTCTTTATTAAAAAAGATGGACATCCAAGTTCTGCTATAGTTGAGCTACTCATCCCATGAGAGAAGGACTATTTTTCAACTCTTGACAACAAAGTTACATTTCCTCTAGTATCACACTTCTAGTACACGCGCACCTCAGCAGTCTTGTGCTTCCTAGAGACATTACCATCGTGTGCTGCTATGGCTCTTCATGAGTATGTTGCTTTACAAATATTCATTTTTCCTGCTTATGCTCCCAAATCCCAAACATTCCCTTATAAAGTACAACCCGTATCCCAAAGATTGGAAAAAAAAAAAATCAGGCCATTCATCAGATGAAAGTTTTCTTTGGTGATCCAAAACACTAATTTTGAACCTGACCTCCCCAAGAAAGAACAGTCTCCTGCAAGTTATTCTACCTCCTGCACGAAAATCCTTTTAAAGAAAATTCCAAAACGAGAATACTTTTGTAATCTTACAATTTCCAATCCTTGCCACTCCTAACCCAAAGCCAAGAATTTCACTGTTCAGACTCCAAGCAAGGAATGCTGCTACAACAAGACAAAATGCACAATCCTTACCTTCTTTGTTTAAAGGCTTTCTGACAACGTACTGGCGGACGTCATCTTCTTTAGAGAGATTAAAAAGCTTTCGGATTCTGCTAGCTCTTTTAGGTCCCAGCCGACGAGGCACAGTAGTATCTGTCAGTCCAGGAATATCCTTCTCTCCTTAGGAGAAACAACCAGAAAAACATAAAATTTTTACCACAATTTAATGTTTAATTAGTAATTCCTAATTGTTCATCAATCACCATGGAGATCGAGTTCCAGGGCAACCAATTTCAATAAACTTGAATAAAACCCTCACCTTTTTTTACAATAACCAAGTTGAGAACACTCAGGTTGGCATCCACAATGCATCCTCGGACAGATTTGCGCTTCCTCTCTCCAGTTCTCCTTGGTCTATAACAAGAATGCCCCTTACTCAACAGCAGGCGCACTCTGCCATGGGTCAGGACACCTTGTTTCATGGGAAAACCTTGTTTGTCATTGCCGCCACTGATTCGGACCACATAACCCTAAGTTGAAAAAAAAAATGTACATTTACCAGTTCTGTTCCAATCTATAAAATGTGGGATTTTGACCTCACCAGAGAAAACCTCATGTTGTCTACATTTCCAAATTAAGTTCAACTAGCAAATTCTCCACTACGAACCAACCAGGTTTTTACCAGTCATCATGAAGGGCTTCCAAAAGCCTGAATTACTACTCCTCTGGGCACTTCTCCCCAGCTTTATCTACTACCTAACCCCAAAACAACCCTATTTAGCCCAACTTTGTCAAACGCCAACAGTCCTCACAAGCACTCTGAGGAGTTGGGAAATCCCGCCAGTATCATTACCTTCCACTCTTCCCCCAGGGCATCGGCAGCCACTTCCGTGGCCATGCGCTTCTCATAGAAGGTCCGAAGCTTGCGTTCATCGTCCACTTCGATGAGTTTCTGGCAGCCGGTGGCAGGGAAGGAGATATTCAGCTGGGAATTTAAAAGGGGGTTAAAAGGAAACCTTAGAAAACACGCAACGTTAACAATTCGGTCGCATAACGTTTTGTTGCAGCAGAAAACTCGAGATACGGACTCTTCCTCCCTGCAAGCCCGAGCATGGGTAAGTACCACGTTAGTGGACTATGGATTCCTCCAGCTCTGTGGAATGCGATGAGGCCGCCAGAGCGCCCCTCACGATCCCGGAACGCAGAGCACGCGGTGACTAGGGGCCACGAGCAGCCGGACCGCCCGCCGCACGCTGAGCCTCCAACCCGGCTCTGCCGGGTCGGGAGCCGGGCGCCGCCATTGAGCCACGTCCGCCGTTCCAACGCCGCAATCGGCTGCCATCCGCTCTCCCGGGGAGCCCCAAGCCCACGAGAGAGAGCATCTTCCTGCCTCAGCCCCTTCTCCACCTGGGGCGGAAGCAATGCCGCGCTCTGGCGCTCGAACTAAGCCTCCCCGCTCTCACTGAGGCCCAGCCACCACCTCCTACCTTCATCTTCGCACAGCCGACCGCCTAGGAGGCGCCACGAAAAAGAGACCTAACTTCCGCTTAACCCAGGTCACATAGCGCTCTCAAGTCTCGCGAGACTGGCCTGCGCCGGAGCCGGCGGAAGAGAGTCCAGAGGGGCGGTACTTCCGGGGGTGGGTGACTAGCGTGCTGAGAGGCGTCCTCTTTGCGGAGTGGTTCCTCGTCTGCCTGGTTTTTCCGGTGAAGGGACCGGTCGTTCGTGTTGAGGGTTCGCCGCTTCCTAGGTGCTGTTTCCCGCCTCGGCGTGAGTCTGGTCTACACCGCGGAGCCGAATCTCGGTTCCCGACCCTGGCGTCTAGTGGTCCTAAGTGGGAAAGCGCGCCTGGGCTAGCCCGTCCCTCATCTCTGCGAAAGATTGCCAGTGCAAGAGTTGTGTCCCGATCCCAGCGATCGGCAGCAAGAAATCCTGAAAGCCATGCTTTGTCCTGCATCTGTCAGAGTGACTTCTCTAGTCGCCGGGTCGCAGAAGCTAAGTAGTCACATTTACCCAGCACAGATAACCGTCAGATGCCTCGGAGCCTTGAGTCTTCCTACTTTTTCTTACGCCATCTTTTTCCCTTTTGCGAGTTGGGTGGGGGCTGCCTCTGTCTCCAGAGTGACCCGCCTGCTCCACCTCTCTTGTGCTGCGACTAAAGAAGTGAGCCACCAACCAGCTATCAGCTCTAAACCTTCCCTTAATCATACTACCGAAAGTAGGATCCCTCCTTCCTCTAGTGTGGCGCTGGTTTCATATTGATTGTTCATTACAGTGATGGTCTGCCCCTGTACTAGATGGCAAATTTAGTCAAAGCTCAGGTTTTCAGTTCAGGTACCCTCAGGATGCGGCTAAGTACGTGTCATGAAATATGAATGTGTTCAGTAAATATCTGTTAAATGATTATCGCTTAAGCCGTATGTGTGTTAGTTTAGAATGTAGTAGTATGGACCCAACCAGCAGAGGGATCTCCAAACCGCATTTTTGTAGTTCTTAGTCGTACAAAAAGATGGAGGTGGTGGCGGACTAGACCATGTTTTGATTAGTCCTCCAAAACATTGCTGGGATGACCAGGAGACTCCGCTTACAATCAATATCCTGAAGCAACTTTTATTGTTTATTTTTTTTTTAAGTCTCACTGTGTAGCCCTGATTGGCCAAGAATCCGATATATAGACCGGCCCGGAAACCACAGAGTTCCTGCCTCTGTCTCCAGAATGGTGCGATTATAGGAGTGGGCCAGCACACCAGATTATTGTCTATTATATTTTTAATGCTTTTTCTTTTCACGTCAAGAAAACAAACTATCCTGTGTTTAAAAACGTAGTAATTCCAGCCTCCTGGGCTCCATTGACACCTGGACCTGTATGTACATATCGTGTCCATGTGCATAATACACACAACTACAAATGAATTGTAAAAATAAGTAAAATTTAGGTGGCTAGAGAGCTGGCTCATGGATTAAGGGTATTGACTGCTCTTCCCCAAGACCTGGGTTCAGTTCTCGGCACCCACACAGCCGGGATCTGATATATTTTTCTAGCTTCCACACACAGCGTGAAAGGGCTGCACAGACATGCGTGCAGGCAAAACACTAATGCACAAAATAATAAAAGGTTTTTTAAAAAACAAGTCTATAAAGTTTTCAGTGTGCATTTCGGGATTGTTAAATGTACTTTGTCGTCCAACTGAGACAGTCATTTTCATCTCGTAAGGTGAACTTCATCCATTTTCTTAAAGACTTTTGTTTTTTTGAGACTTCTCTGTATTGTTCTTTCTGTCCTGGAAATTGCTCTGTAGACCAGGCAGGCCTTGAACTCAGACATACGCCTGCCAAGGCTGGGATTAAAGGCGTGTGCCACCACCACCCAGTGAAAAAGAATATTTTAAATTATGTATATATGGGTGTGTGTGTTCATGGGCGTGCAAGTGCTGGAGGAGGCCAGAGGTATTGGGTCCCCCCCTAGAACTGGAGTTAATAGGCAGTTGTGTGCTTGCTGGATTATAGAGAAGCTTCTCCTTTGTTTTAAATTTTTTGAGACAGGATTATACTATGTCACCCATGTTAGGAACTCAGAATTCTGCCTATTTCTCCCAAGAGTAAAGTAGTTCTGTTCTTAATTTTTGAGGAATTAAAAATGTATTTTGTGCAATGACATCACAATTATAGAAAGACTGGTTGCCTGGTTTTTATTTTTATTTGTATTGAGTATGGGTATTTTTCATGTATGTCTGTACACCACTTGCAGGCCTGAAACCCTCAGTTATGAGAAGAAGGTGTCTGGTCTTCAGGACTCCATTTCCATGTGGGTGCTGGGAATTGAACACCGGTCCTTTGGAAGAACAGCAGCTGCTCTTATCATCTGAGCCATCTCCCCAGACCCTGTTGCCTTTTTCTAAATTTCGGATTGTTAGGCCTGCCATTGGTGGTGTGTGCCTTTAACCCCAGCACTGTGGAGCCCAGACAGGACTGTTGCCAAATTCCTCACCAGTTTGGTCTACATGATATATTCCAGGACAGGCAGGAGTACATAGTGAGAACCTGTCTCCAGTAACAAGCAAACGATTGGGGGTGGGGAGTGATACTGAGGTATTTCCTGGAGGCTTACACTAGCACATGCTATGTCAAACTTGGTACTGTCGCCGAGGCTGACTCCTGATTCTCATGCTGCTTTCTCTCAATTGTAGACCTGGGCTACCACTAATCTGATCTTAAAGATTGGTCTTTAATTTTAATTACGTTAGTTCTTATGTTAGGTGATTGATCCACTCTGAGGTTTGTTTGTTTTTGAAACGGAGTCTCACTATGTTTCCCAGGCTGGCCTCTTAGTCTCTGAATTCAAGCAGTCCTCCTACCCCAGCCTTTCAAGAGGTTGGAATTACAAGGCACACACCATTGCAAAATGTGGAGCAGTTATCCTAATATGCCTCTCCAGAAGTGGAATCAGCCTCTTCTGCATGTGGGTATCCAGTTGTTCTAGTACTACATGGGGTGGCACTCACGGTATGGGTTTATTCTACGCACTTGACCTGTTTCTTTGGTCTGAATGCCCAGTACCGCTTCACATTCTTTTGATTACCATAATTGTGTAAGATTCCTAGAGTCAGGCCTGTAACGCTAACACTCAGAAGTAGAGGGGGAGAGTCACAAATTCTAGACCAACCTCCACAACCTCGCAAGACCACATCATCTCAAATACAAAACATGCCCATGAAATTACCTATGAGCAAGTGTCTGGGGCACATGGGGAGACCCTGTCTTAAAACGAGTGAGATGAACGGTGGCTCACACCGTGTAGCACTCTGCAAGCAGAGGCAGATGGATCTCTGAGTTTGAGGCCAACCTGGTCTGTAGAGAGTTCCAGGACAGCCAAAGATATGTAGAGAGAACCTGTCTCAAAATAAGCAAACAAAAGATAAAGTGAGAAGAGAGAGGCAGAGATGGGGGAGCTGCTGTGGGATGGAGAAGACGTGGGGCTGAATCCTTTGAACTGGGTGTAAAGTGTTAGTATGTACTCATCTGTCTCAAATTGTGTACTGCTTGGTGGTTAGATAGGACCTGGAACTTGGGGGCACACCTATCCCCCCAGAGCTTGGTCTGTAAAATCTATGGCCTACCCAGAAAATCATGCATTCTCTAGCAAATTTCACTGACTTCAGATCTGGGGCAGATAAACAACAAAATAAATCTAAAATATTTGTGCTAGAAAGAAAGTAATACTTCACAAACAAATGTGTATGTGTGTTAAAAGGAGAAAGGGGCTGGGCTGGAGAGATGGTAGCTAAATGATTAAAGTTCCGGGCGGTGGTGGTGCACGCCTTTAATCCCAGCATCTGGGAGCAGAGACAGGCGGATCTCTGTGAGTTCAAGGCCAGCCTGGTATACAAGAGCTAGTTCCAGGAAGGGCTCCAAAGCTACTACAAGCAACAAATAAAGCACTGACTGTTCTGTTCTTGCAGAGGACCTGTGTTCAAGTCCCAGCACCCACAGGATAGCTAACAACTATCTGTAAGTCCAAAAACTGACACCCTCACACAGGCAAATAAGTACATGCAAATAAAATAAAAATAAATGAATTATTTAAAAAGGGGGGGGAAGCGAAGGGGTAAGGATTTCTGACTCTGAGGATGAAGAAAGGCATGGGGCAAATTCAGAATGTGTAATGTGCTGTTCCACGTACCAGCTGGCTTCAAGTTTTAGATAGCGGTATCATATGTCTGTCTGTCTTGGTGGTATAGATCTGCCATAACTTAGTGCTCTGGATGAGGCAGGAAGATCCTGAGTGTAAGGTCAGCCTTAGGTATATAACAAATGTTTCTGTGAGTTGTTGGTTTCAGGAGCACCTGTGGATACCAAAGTCCATGGATGCTCCAGTTCCTTATGTAAAATAGCGTGACACCGAGTGCTGCACACATCCAACTTCCTGTGTTCTTTAAACCCAGAACACTTATGACGCCTAATACAGAACAAACGCTGTGTGAATAGCTGTCTTACTGTAGTTTTAGAGGAGCAATGCAAGAAGAGGTCTCCAAGTGTTCGCTATGTGTGCAGTTTCTTCTTTTTCTAAATAGTCAAGATTATCGTGTCTAGAAACGCAGCTTCCATGAATGCAGAGTGAGCCCTGAGAGAGAGGAAGAGGAAACACCAGCCAGGCAGGGTGGTGTGTACCTGGACTCCAGGACTCTGGAGGGGTCAGCAGGAGGGTCGGTACTTCAAGGCCAGCCTCAACTATAATGCAGAGGCCATCCTAGACTAGCCACGGATCTAACTAACCAGTCAGCCGTGGGTGCATGGTTCCAATTCCAGTGTCGGCAAGTTAAGAAAGGAGCGCCAGGAGTTTGAAGCCAGCCTGGGGCTAAGAAGTGAGTTGCAGAGAAGCCCGGGCTAACTACTGAGACCCTTTCCCAAACCAAACAACAAATGCAGGAAGAGAAGTTGTAGGGGAGGAGATGGGTTCTAGTGTTTCAGAGAGCTGTTTCTAGCCCAGTCGGGTGGGGAGAGGTTAGATACACAAAGTGCATTTTTAACTATAGGAAGAAGGTAAAAGGATGGCACACTTTATCATATGCACGAAAGGAAGGTTGGGAACCCCTTGGAATTACGGCTGTAACTGTCCTCGGAAGCAGGAATTGCCATGAATCTCTCACCCTTTGAATCAGGAACTAACAGATATTTTTACAGAAGTGTGGAATATAAGATCTGGCATATTGTTTGTGTATCTCTGTGTCCGTGTTTCTGTCCTGTGAGGCAAGGTTTCATATAGCCCAAGCTGCTCTCAAACTTGCTGTATAGATGAGGGTGGTCTTGAACCTCTGATCTCCTGCCTCCGGCTCCTGAGCACTGGGATTATAGACATGTAGCACCGTGTCTGGTAGATCTGGCATTTGTTTGTTTTATGCATAATAACATTTTATCTGCATGTATGTTATTGATCCCAAAGGCGAGAATAAGACCATCGTTTGCTTGGAAAGTCCCGCTTAATCCAGAAAGCCCCATTCCTGTCTCTGTCTCCAAATCCTGGCCACTCAAAGAGCCCCTGAAGCCAAGAAGCCCAGTTCTGCATTCTTGGTGGTTAGGGTTAGGGCAGCTTCCTCCTCTGAAGTTGCCAGCCACCCAAGTCCCCATCTAAAGTGGCCATCAGCTTTTGACCACACTTGGGCACAAACCCAGCTTGTGGCGGATAAGTCATCATCCCTCACCTAAAACCTACATGATCTCCCTGCTTTAGTTTGGGTGTGTGGCTTCTGTCTCTGGGACTAGAGAACCCGCCTGGGATTTGCTTTGCTCAAATAAACCTGTTCTTATACTTTTTCAGTTCTGCTAGATCTGGCTTACTGCATTAGCAGAGAAACCTATTAACCACTACCACAATTTGAGCCAAATTTGAAGCAAACTTGATTTTTTTTTTTTTTTATTGGAGTACATCCAAGAGCTGGGAAGCTACTCCTAAACTTGGTTAAAGAGAGGAACCCCCAAATCCATCTCTTGGGCCCCTTTTAAGGAGTTAAAACGAGTTTTATGGAAGAGAGACAATGGGGCAATAATGAAATACAAAAATATCTTAAAATGTGGTCACACACCATGTGATTGGGGAGGAATCGGGGACAGGGAGGGCAAGGGTATTCTCAAAGGCAAATCAAGGTCATAGGTTGGGGAAGGGCAGGTTCCAGGAAACAGAGCAACTCAGCTCTCACAGTAAACAGAAGCTTGTTTTATTTATTTATGCTTGATTTATTTATTATGTATACAGTGTGAACTTTTTTAAAAAATACAGCATACTGGCTCCTGGCTGCACCATGGAGTCAGACAGGTTCTTCTATGTGTGTGCGGCACATTTGTGCCCTTTCTCCAGTCATATGTTTATTAATGATCTGGTAGTAGCTATGAAGAAGAGCTGACAGGAAAAAATGTGAGAATGAGTATTTTTAAATACAAAGAATCTCATGCTCCCTTTCCCCCCTCTGTGGTGTGTGTGTGTGTGTGTGTGTGTGTGTGTGTGTGTGTGTGTGTGTGTGTGTGTTTGGAGGTGTCCTTGGAGGCTAGAGGGGCATCAGGTTCTCTCTACCTAGACTTGTGTGAGCCTCATAACATGGGTGCTGGGCAGCAAACTGCTGTCTCTGTCTCTGAAACAGCAAGAGCTCCGACTGCGGAGTCGTCTCTCCAGCTCCAGAATGGGTCTTCTGTATGAGATCAAGTTAGTATACCAGGGCAGCCTCTGTTCCATGTTCCATGTATTTCGTTCTTTGTTTCCTCGTTTCTTTTTGAGACGTTGCTGTATTATTTAAGCAGGGTCTCTCACGGAACCTGAATTCATCAGTTCAGCGGGGCTAGCGAGCTCCAGGCATCCACCTATCTCTGCCTTCCTAGGACTTGGATTACAGCTGCATGCACTCCACACAGCTTCTTATTTAGATGCTGGGGTTCAGATTCAGGTTCTCTATTTGTGTAGTAAGCACTTTAGCCCCTGAGCCAACTCCCCATTACCTAAGAACTAGATGGCCTCGGGCAACCTGTTGTTCTTTATGTGCCTCAAAGTGAAGACAATACTGTCTTTGTAACCCTCTTGTCAGAGATCAGCGCTCTAATCTCTGACAGAAACCTCGGTTCTCAGGACATAATAGGTCATCGGTGTGTTAGCTTTTCTCACTGTGGTGGTTTGAACTGCAGTGTCCCCCATTGCCTCTATGTTTGAATATTTGAACCCAGTTTCTAGAACTGTTTGGGAAGGACTAGGAGGGATGGCTTTGTTGGAGGGAGGGGTGTCACTAGGGGCAGGTTTTGAGCTTTCAAAAGACTTGAACCATCCACAGTGTTCTGTCTCTGCCTCCTACTTGCGGATCAAGATGTGGGCTCTCAGCTGTTCCTGCGCCCAGGCCTTTGCTCCACCATCACGGACTCTAGCCTTCTGAAACCATAAGCCCAATTAAGCATCGTCTTGTACAGTTTGCCTGGGTCATGGTGTTTGTCACAGCGATAGGAGAGTAACTAAGATGCTCGTCACCACCATCACTCCATCATCCCGGTGCTGTGGCTTTGCTCATGCTGCCTTTCTGATAGCAGTGACCCCTTTCCCCACCACCTGACGTAAGTTTAACAGCCTCTGCGATCATTCCTTAAGCTTCCTAACCCAAGCTGACCTTGCTGCAGAGAAGGGATGGAAGCTTGAACTCGGTGTGAGCAAATGTTCTGAATTTCTTCAGAGATGCTGCACAGCCCCGTGGAGAGGTCTCATTCCGTGGATGTGTGCTAGTACCTGTTTCGAGGCAGTGTGGCCAGAGGCAGGAAATTCTTACATAAAAAGTATTGATCTTTTTAAAAAAAAAAGTATTGATCTTTGATTTCAGGGTGTTAGGAATATTCCTAACACAGGGACTGCTTTGTCTAATGAAGGAAGAAACACATCAAGAGGCAGGAGGGACTTGATGGCAGAAGCGTGGAATCTCAGTACTGGGAAGGCAGAAGCAGGAGGATCACAAGCTCAGGCCTGTCTAAACTATGGAGTGAGTTCAAGGTCAGTCTGAGTAACAAAGACCTTGTTCAAAATAAAAAGTACTAAAGTTGGGGTGAGGGGCGAGCTGGGAGACGAGAGCTGAAGCTGATTAGAAGACTGCTTGTCTGGCACGCATGAGGGAGGCCCTGGGTTTGATTCCACAACTGCGAAGGACAGAAGCAAAGATGCAAGAGAGGCAGGCAGGAAAAAGGAGGGAGATATAACAGTGAAACTTAAAGGGGAACTAAATACAGCAAAGGAGGACATAATTTAAGTGTCAAGATCATTCTCCTGCCACCTACCAGCCTAAAACCATACTGAGGGAGGTATCTTCTACCTTTAAAAGTTCCATATTGACTAAGCAACTTCCTCTAGCTACTGTTCCCTGGCGAGACCTCCCTCACCTCCTTTATAAAGAAGCTGTAAAATAATTGTTGGATTTCCGTAGCAGGAAGGTAAATCAATATAAAAAATCAGAGACTTTCTTAGATGCCAATAATGAGCTTGCCAAGACTTGAAGTAGGAAAAACATCCCATTCACAATAACTTTTTAAAAATAGCTAGAAGCAAACCGAGGAGGTGAAAGTCCTCAGCAATGAAAACTTTACGATGTCAAGGTAATCTAAGAAGACACCAGGAGGTGGAAAGGCTCATGACTCGGTGTTCACAGATTGACTGAAATAATAGTGTGAAAATGGCTACTTCCTGAAAACAGCCTGCAGATTCAATGCAATCTCCATCAACAATCCAATGGCCGAAACAGTTCCAGCCTCCTTTTGGAAAGGTGTTGGAAAGGACAAAGCATTTTCAATAAATGGTGATAGGTAGCTGGATAGCCACAAACAGAATAGCAAAAGTAGATTCATATCTTTTACCTTGTATAAAAATTAATTCAAAAGATTATAGACCAATATAAACTAAACATCAAAGAGCTTAATAGAAGAATCAAGTGTTAAACTGATAGAGGAAAACAGGGGAAGCACTTTCCGAAAAGGCCCCCGACAGCACAGAAAGCAGCAGCACTAAGGGCTAACAATTGGGATGGCGTGAAATTGAACCCTTCCTGTGTAGCCAAGGACTATTAGAGAGAAGAGACAGCCTACAGAATGGCAGAGTTTGGCTGACTCTACAATGTATAAAGAACCTCAAAAATTAAGCATCGAAAAACTAAGTCTTCCTTGCCTGGCAGTGATGCTACACGCCTTTAATCCCAGAGGCAAAGGCAGGGAGATCCCTGAGTTCGAGGCCAGCCTGATATACAGAGCAAGTTCCAGGACTGCCAGGACTACACAGAGAAACCATGTCTCCAAAAACAAAATAAACAAAAACCAAAACCATAAGTCTTCCAATTAATAAGTGGGAGAATGAACTGAATACAGTCCTACACTGAAGAAAAATAAGAGACCCATAAATATTTTTAAAGTGTTTAACACACTTTGCCATGAGGGGAATACAAATTAAAACTGCTTTGAGATTCTGTCTCATCTAAGTTAAAATAATTATCAAGAAGACAAACAAGAGGCTTAGCGATTAAGAACACACGCTGGCTCACAAGCATCTCTAACCCCAGTTCCAGGGAATCTGATGTCCTCTTTGACCTCCATAGGTACCAGGCATGTGTGTAGTGCACATACATACATGCAAGCAAAACATTTATACTGACAAATAAATAAACCTAATAAAGAAATGAAAAAAATGCCAGGGGCTGGAAAGATGGCTCAGAGGTTAAGAGCATTGCCTGCTCTTCCAAAGGTCCTGAGTTCAATTCCCAGCAACCACATGGTGGCTCACAACCATCTGTAATGGGGTCTGGTGCCCTCTTCTGGCCTGCAGGCATAGACACAGACAGAATATTATATAATAAATAAATAAATATTTAAAAAAAAAAAAGAAAAAAATGCCGGGCGGTGGTGGCGCACGTCTTTAATCCCAGCACTCGGGAGGCAGAGGCAGGCGGATCTCTGTGAGTTTGAGGCCAGCCTGGTCTACAAGAGCTAGCTCCAGGACAGGCTCCAAAGCTACAGAGAACAGAGAAACCCTGTCTTGGAAGAAAACGAGAGAGAGAGAGAGAGAGAGAGAGAGAGAGAGAGGGAGAGAGAGAGAGAGAGAGAGAGAGGGGATCTTCACTTCAGAGGGGGGGGGGGTATCTTCACTTCATGTCCAGGCACTCCATCCCACCTGTTGTATGAAATGAAATTCTGCCCTAAGGACACAAGGCCTTGAGAAAGGCTGGCATGAGAAAGGCTGGCATACACAGGCCAAAGAAGACCAGAATTCCCTCTCTCTGGCAACGGGAAAGTTATCCTAGCTGAGTGAAGGCTTTCCAGTATGGTCTTCTGTCCTGGAGAACCTACCCATTCCCTTCACCAACACTTTATAAGTAAGTACATTAATTCATTAGTGTCACAGGATAAACAGTGGTGGCATCTCACCCTGATCAGTTGCTGGGACTTTGGGAGGGGTGTTTGTGACTTCCCAGGTGCGGTGGTTTGAAAGAAAATGGCCCCCAAAGGTAGTGGCACTATTAGGTGTGGCCTTGTTGGAGGAAGTGTGTCACTGTGGGGGCAGAGGTCTCTTTCTCTCAAGCTTCCCTCAGTGTGACAGTCAGTCAACTTCCTGTTGCCTGCAAGATGTAGCACTCTCAGCCCCAGCACCGTGTCTGCCTGCACACCTCCGTGTTCCCCTTCATCATCATAGTGACTGGATCTCTGAAGCTATAAATGAGCTATTAAACGTCAGTTTAATATATATGAATAAGTTAAATGTTTTCTTTTCTTTTTTATTAAACTTTATTTAACTTTATTTCATGTGCATTGATATGGAACCGGAGTCACAGACAGCTGCAAGCTGCCATGTGGGTGCTGGAAATTGAACCTGGGTCCTCTGGAGGAGCAGTCAACGCTCCCAATCACTGAGCCATTTCACCAGCCCCAATGTATCCTTTATAATTCTAGCAACAAAAGGAAAAGGAGGGAGGGTAGCAGGGAGGGAGGAAAGTCTCAAAAGGTGCTTGCTCATCATGGTGGTTCACTCCTGGAATCTCAGCACTAGGAAGGTTGGGGCAGAATCGTTGCTGGAAACTCAGAACCAGCCTGGGCTAAACCACGAGTTCCTGAGTGATAGGGTAAGTCCTGACTTGAAAAAAAAGAGAGAAAAGAGACACATTGGGAAAAATGTGACGATTTTCTGCAAGATTGATTTTTCTTATATAATGTCACTTTCTTAAAGTTGTACAAGCCTAATGCAATTCATGTAAAAAATCCCAAGAGGGTTTTTACTTTTTTTGGAGGCATCCTCTCCTGTAGCTCAGGCTGCCTTTGAATGAATGAATGAATGAATCAATGAATGTAACTGAGATGACCTTGAACTGATCCTCTTGCCTCTGCCTTCTAAATTCTGGGATTACAGGCATAGGTAGTCAGACCCAGCTCCAGAAAGATTTCTGTTTTAGTGGAAGAAGCAGTTTCTTTGGACTTAGGGTTTCAGAGGGAGAGTCTATAATGGCAGGGAGGAGTGGTGACAGGAAGTGAGGCAGCAGATGGCAGACAGGAAGCTGAGAGGTCACATCTTGAACCAAAAGTATGCAACGAAGAGGAGAATTTGTTTTTCTTTTTCTCTTTTCTCCCCCCCCCCCCTCTTTTTTGTGAGTCAGGGTTTCTTTTCTTGGCTGTTCTGGAACTAACTCTGTAGACCAGGCTGGCCTTGAACTCACAGAGGTCCACCTGTCTCTGCCTTCCAAGTGCTGGAACTAAAGGCATACACTATCACTGCTGCGCAAGGAATTTTTAAAAAATAGATGTAAATAACATTATTCCAAAATTTATATGGAAATGCAAAGTAGCTACAATAGCTGAAAAAATCATTTTGTTTTTTTTTTGAGACAGGATCTTACTATGTAGATCTGGCTGGCCTGGAACTCTCTATATAGAACAGGCTAGCTCAGAACTCATAGACACCTGCCTGCCTGTGCCTCCCGAATGCTGGGATGGAAGGCATATACAAATTATAGAAAAGTGAATCACCTACATCACAAATGTAACATGTGTAGGTGGAGTTTTTGTTTTTTTTTTTTTGTTTTTTTTTTTTTTTTTTCGAGACAGGGTTTCTCTGCAGCTTTAGAGCCTGTCCTGGAGCTAGCTCTTGTAGACCAGGCTGGTCTCGAACTCACACAGGTGGAGTTTTTCTGTGTCTTGGCAGTCTCTTCCAAATAACCACACAGAGACTTAATATTAATTATAACCTACAATAGCTTAGGCTTGTCTTCAGCTAGTTTTTTAACAACTTGAACTAACTTGTTTCTGTTAATCTGTGTGCTGCTTCAAGGCTCCTTTACCTTATCTATGAACTTGCCATGTTGCTTCTTTTGAGTCTGGCTTGAGACTCCTCAGACCTCACCCTTCTTCCCAGCATTCTCTCTGCCCCGAAAATTCTGCCAATCAGCTTTTTATCAACAATGAGAGCAACACATTTTCACAATGTACAGGAGGATTACTCCACAGCAAATGTGATGTAAAATATAAATATTTTTAGAAAAAAAAGCATGGAAAAAATCTTTTAGATTGAGGGCTAATGTAGAACCAAAAGCATAAACCATAAAAAGAAAAACTGATAGCCAGGTGGTGGTGGCCCATGCTTTTATCCCAGCACTCAGGAGGCAGAGGCAGAGACAGGCAGATCTCTGAGTGTGAGGTCAACCTGGTCTACAGAATGAGTCCCAGGATAGCCAGGACCACACAGAGAAACCCTGTCTCCAAAAACCTAATAAAGAAAAAAACTGATGATAAGTTGGACCTTACAAAAAAAAAATAACAGCTTTGCTGGCCATGGCGGTACATGACCTTAATCCCAATACAACAGTAGATGGATCTCTGTAAATTCAAGGGTAGCCTTTAGCCTTGTCTACAACCTGGTCCAGGCCTGTCAGAGCTACACAGTGAGAACCTCTCTCAAAAATAGCCAACAAAAAACCCAAAGACAAAATAAAACAGCTTTAACTCTTGGGCATGATACCTAAATTCAAAGTTCTAGATCCTACCTGAAAAGTCAGCCTGGAATTTCTGTGCAGGGAGACTGAGACAAAAGGATCCTGGTGTCTCTACGGTCATCCAGATTTTCAGGTGGAGAGAGCTAAAAGAGGACACCTTAGCTGGCCTCTGGTCTGCACAGGTACGCACACAAGCATGCATACCCGTCATACACATGTCATAAACCACATACAAAACAATGTTAAAGGAATTTTTTAAACGAACATCTGTGGAGGAATTAAGAATTACACTGGTATCTCTCATGAAAGCAAGAAGGCAATTATTAACTTTTCTTTTTTCCCCCTCTCTTGCTGGATTGCGTCTTTGTCTGGATCTTGTGTAGCTCAGATTGATCGTGAAGGTGCCTGAGGATGACCTTGAACTTCTGATCACAGGAGTCAGACACCACGTTCAGTCTATGTTGTTCTGGGACTGAACCTATGCTTCAAACACGCTCAGCTCAGCAAGCACTCTACCGGGTTATGCCCCTGCCCATTTTGGTGGGTGTTGTTTTACATTAATTAACTATTTGTGGTACTGGGAATTGGATATAGGACCTAATATATGCTAGGCAAATGCTCTACTACACATATGCGCATACACGCACACACATATACACACACCTCTAGACCTTAAACTATTGAAAGAAAAAAATGTATGGTTTATTTAACTTTTATTTTATGTGGATTGGTGTGAAGTGTCAGATCCCCTGGAACTGGATCTTCAGACAGTTGTGAGCTGCCATGTGGGTGCTGGGAATTGAACCCGGGTCATCTGGAAGATCAGTCAGTGCTCTTAACCACTGAGCCATCTCTCCAGCCCAAAAGAAAAATTTATATAACTTCTATATATAGTCAAGCTATCCTTCAAAAATGGAAGAAAAGATACAAAATTTTTTATTTCAAACCAAGAGAAATTTTCAGCGATATACATATCTTTTGTTTTCTTTTTGGTTTTTCGAGATAGGGTTTCTCTGCAGCTTTTTTTTTTTTAGAGCCTGTCCTGGAACTAGCTCTTGTAGACCAGGCTGGCCTCGAACTCACAGAGATCCGCCTGCCTCTGCCTCCCGAATGCTGGGATTAAAGGCGTGCGCCACCACCGCCCGGCTGCGATATACATATCTTATAAGAGATTTGTAAGATTCGTTTTTGTCTGCCAGGCAGTGGTGGCGCACACCTTTAATCCCAGCACTCGGGAGGCAGAGGTAGGCAGATCTTTGTGAGTTCAAGGCCAGCTGAGGCTATAAGAGCTAGTTCCAGGATAGGCTTCAAAGCTACAGAGAAACCCTGTTTCAAAAAACAAACAAACAAAAGTTTGTAAGATTTTTTTTTAATTATGAAGATGTGGGTGTGTCTATATGAGTATAAAGTGTCACATATGTGTGAGTACCCATGGAGACCAGAAAGGAAGTTGGATCTCCTAGAGCTAGAGTTACAGACAGTCGTGAGTGTTGGACTCTAGCGTCCAAACACCGAGGAGGAGTCGCCCCCAGAGACCACCTCTCACACCACAGTCGATGCAAAAGCATGAGGATTTTATTAATTCTGTCATGACAGGGTCCCTCAGCATTCGGGAAGCCAAGAGACCCCTACTAGCTGGTACAGGCTACTTTTAAAGGAGAAGGCCATAGAAGCAAGGGGGGTTGTGATTGGCTTATTATTCGAAAGGGCTATTACCAATAATTAGTTGAAGAGTTGTTGCCAGATCAGATGAGGTTAGAGGTCATTTTGACCCCATTTCCCAGGGGACTGAATCAAAACATACGTTTATGGGTAATTGTTCAGGAAATGAGTACGGGCATGTGTAGCTGTTAGGTCCTTGGTTCCCAGGGGAGGAGGGGAAGCACTATGGCACAGAGGCTGAGAGGGTTCAGAATTGTCTTAAAGTCTTACAGTGAGCTGCCTGATATGAGTGCTGGGAATTGAACTCAGGTCCTCTGGAAGAGCAGCAATTACTGTTACCTGCTGAGTCATCTTTCCAGCCCCTATAGCCATTCTTTAAAAAAAAGAATATGTTCTATTATTTCCTGTGTGTGTGTGTGTGTGTGTGTGAGAGAGAGAGAGAGAGAGAGAGAGAGAGAGAGAGAGAGAGAGAGAGAGAGAGAGAGAGGAGAGAGAGAGAGGGGGGGGGGGGAGGGAGATATGCAGGTGCCATAGTGCTTGTGTGGATGTCAGAGGACAATTTGCCAATTGATTCTCTCCTTCCATCATGTAGGTTCTGTGGACTGAGCTCAGGCCAAGGCTTGGCAGCAAGTTCCCTTACCTGCTGAGCCATCTTGCTGGCCCCTTTACAGAGATCTTTTGGTAGAGTGGGGTGTGCTGAGGTGAGGGTTGAGATAAGGTCTATCTGGAGCCCTGGCTGTCCTGGAACTTATTCTAAGACCAGGCTGGCCTCTCAACCAAGCACCAAGTTGAACTCCCAGAATCCATTCAGAGAGGGAGGAGGGAATACATTTACAAGGGAGGTCAAGATCAGGATGGAGAAATCTACAGACAGCTGAACCAAGCTCATAGAAAGTCATGAACTCTGGACCGACAGCTGTGGAGCCTCCATGGGACCAAACTAGGTCCTCTGTATGCCGGAGTCAGTAGTGAAGGCTGGACTATCTGAGGGGCCCCGGGCAGTAGGACCAGGATCTATTCCTGGTGCAGGAGCTAGCTTGTTACAGCCCATTCCATATGAGAGGCTGCCATGCTCAGACTTGACACAGAGGGGAGGGAATTGGTCCTGCCCCAGCTATGCCAAACTATGCCAACTCCCCATAAGAGTCCTTACCTGTTGGGAGGAGTAGATGGGGAGTGGGCTGTGGGGAGAGATGGGGGGGGAGAAGGAATGGGAGGGAGAACTTTGGATGGAATGTAAAATGAATTTTAAAAAAATATTAATTAGAAAAATTCTGAGATCTGCCTGCTTCTGCCTCCAGCCAGAGTCAAGGATGAAAGGCATGCACCACCACGCCAGCTTTATGAGAGATACCAGAATAAAGTTTCCAAAGAGAAAGAAGACTAGCTGAGCCAAAACTCATCCCCACATAAAGAAAGGGGAAATAAGCCAGGCGGTGGTGGTGAGGCACACCTTTAATTCCAGTCCTCGGGAGGCAGCAGGCTGGTGGGTCTCTGTGAATTCAACGTCAGCCTGGTCTACTATGTGAACTAATTCCAGGACAGGCTCCAAAGCTACTACAGAGAAACCCTATCTCGAAAAAACAAAACAAAACAAAAAAAAGAAAAAAGAAAAAAGGGGGATGTTGAAAAAGAAACCCAATAAACCAATGAAGGTAAAAACTCATTCTTTCATATGTATTTATGTATTTATTATGTGAGGCAGGGTTTCTATGTTCCAGGGCAGACCTAAACTCTCGAGCTTTCTGCTTTAGCCTTCTGTGTTCTGAAGTGACAGGCCTGTACCAGCATTCCAGGCTAAATCTTTATTTTTTTTTTTCTAAAAGAAAAACTCACTTTGTAGACCAGGCTGCCATCAAAGGCACTGAAACTTGCCTGTGTTGGGATTAAAGGTGTGTACCACCATACCCTGCTAAATATTCTTGTTTTTAAACAGCCCCACACAAAAAAAGAAAAAAAGAGCACCAGCAGGTACGGGGCTGCATGACTGTAGCCAAGCCAGCAGATGGAGGCCGGAAGTGAGTATGGGGCCAGCCTCACCTACCATTGCTAAAATTAATTCCCTTTCTGTGTAAATGGAACTTTCCAGTAAGTCCATTTAGGGAATCACCAAATATCTCTAGAGTGAAATTTCTTCAAATTGACACACTTCAGAGGAGCACTGTGTCCCTTAACTAGGGTATCCTTTGTCCCCAAGGTTGCATTTGCTAGTAAGATTCAAGCTTTTGGTTCTTGGTGTCTAGTCTGGAACTTTCCCATGAACAGTTGACCATATCCTCCTGGCTGTATCTCAGCCCCATGCCTCTCGTCACAATGGCTAGAGAAGTCAGCGTATGAACGGTAGAGAAGTTAGGGACGCGGGCAGGAGAGACGGCTCAGCACTTAATGGCATTTACTGCTTTGGCTTTTGGTTTGTGTGATATAGGGTTCTCTCTATGTGGCCCTGGTAGACCTGGAACTCACTCTGTAGACCCAGCTGGCTTTGAACTTACTGGTTTTGCAGAGGGCCCGTGTTTGGTTGCCAGCACCCATATGGTGGCTCACAACCACCTATTTTTACTTCAGTTCCGGAACTGACACTCTTTTGTGGTTTTTCAGGCTACTGCAAGCATCCGTAAAACTCATGCATAGCACACACACATACACATAAAAATCATATATAAACTTTAAGAAAAAACAGGAGCCGGGCAGTGGTGGCGCACGCCTTTAATCCCAGCACTCGGGAGGCAGAGGCAGGCGGATCTCTGAGTTTGAGGCCAGCCTGGTCTACAAGAGCTAGTTCCAGGACAGGCTCTAGAAACTACAGGGAAACCCTGTCTCGAAAAAAAAAAGAAAGAAAAAAGAAAGAAAGAAAGAAAAAACAGGAACATGAGCTTCTTTTTTAAAAAATTTTTTATGTGCACTGGTGTTTTGCCATAAGTGCCAGGTCCCCTGGAACTGAAGTTACAGACAGTTGTGAGCCACTATATGGGTGCTGAGAATTGAACCCATGTCCTCTGGAAGAGCAGTCAGTGCTCTTAACTGCTAAGCCATCTCTCCAGCCCTAGCATGAACTTCTTGGTCACAATCTTTCCCAATGTTTTCAAATCCCCAGTCTCGCTCTCACACCTCAGATTTACAATAGGTAGCATTTACTCCCAGTTCTTTCCCTTCTTTCACCCTTTCTTTACGGGGCCAGGGAAGAGCGTGTGTGTGTGTGTGTATGTGGTATTGCCACACATATGTACACGCGTGCACGTAACTTGCTGTGGATGGCCTCAGACTCACAGAGATCCACTTACTCCTTCCTCCTGAGTGCTGAGATTAAAGGCATGCATTACCATGCTTGGCCTCTTTCACATTTTTTATTTATTTATTTACTTATTTATTTTGGCTTTTTGAGACAAGGTCTATGTAACCTTGACTGTTGTGGACTTTGCTAGTAGGACCAGGCTGACCTTGGTCTAAGGGAGATTAGCCCGATTCTGCCTCCTGAACAAAGGGATTAAAGCCACTACACCCAGCTCTTTCATGTCTTAAAATACTCTGCTCAAACTGCCTTTTCTTTGGGCTCCAATTGGTCCCAACGTTTCCTATGCAAAAAGACCACCCTACAACCCTTAAGCTCAGACCAATCTACATGGCTTCCTTCTGGGTCACATGTCACCTGCCCTCTGATGACACTTTACCCTGGCTGGCTTAGTTCCTCTTTAAATCGTCCTTCAGGGCTAATTCCATTTTCCCTCAGGTGTTTCTTGCTAGTAGTCAGGGTGAGGTAAGCCACCTCCTCATAGCTTCCGGAGGTAAACTGGGCAGTGTTAGCTCCCTTACGACCCATCTTCAACATTCCCCTAGACGGGAGACTGGAACACTGACTAGTTCTCGACCTTTTTAACGTCTATGGCCACTGAGCCATCTAGACTCACCCAGGATGCTGATAGTAGCTTGTTTACTGGAGCTTCCCTGGGTCCAGACTTTTCCAGGAAGAGAGTGAGTGGATGCCCTTTGTGTCCTCGGGTAGGGTAACCCTTGGCTGCTTTGCTTGTGTTCTCTGGGGTGAAGATAAAAGATAACCATCACAAGTGGGACCAGAAACAGCCTTTGCGTCTAACTTGAACTTGTGTTGGTTTTGGGTAAGTGATGCCTTTGGAGACAGTCTAGGGAAGTGCTTGGTTTCTTGTAGCCCTGGCTGTCCTGAAACTCACTCTGTGGACCAGACTGTGGGATTAAAGGCGTGGGCCACGACCGCTGGCTAAGCCCTTTGTTTCTGAAAATAAAATAAATGTTGTGCCAAGTAAAGATACTGATCCAAAGTACCTGCCACCTAGTTTCGACAGGTCCGCATTTGGGCCAGTGCTGCTCCCTCTGTACCTCCAATCAGACCGGGCCCTCCCCCATTATTGCGATACTGATCTGACATGCTCTATCATAAATACTTCAATTGATATCTCGAAACAAGCTTCCTTTTTTTGTTTGAGTTTAATCAGATTTACCCTTAAATAAGGTCATTCCTTTAATAAGTTTATGAACTTCTAAGGTTCTATTATGTTCCAGACCCCCTTGCCCATGCCCATCTGCAGTGAATCCCCTCTCCCATCCCCAGACAGTCACAGATATGCTTTCTGCTATAGCTCTATCTTTGCAGGAATGTCATAAAAATGAAGCCATGGTACCCTTTTACAAGCCCACCTTTTAAGACATAACTGTGGGGTCTGGAAAGATGGCTCAGCATTTAAGAGCACTGGCTGCTCTTCCAGAGGATCCAGGTTTAAGTCCCAGCACCCACATGGCAGCTCACAACTGTCTGTAATTCTGCAATTCCAGTTACAGGAGATCTGATGTTCTCACACAGACATATGTGCAGGCAAAAACTCCAATGCACATAAAATAAAAATAAATACATTATTAAAAATTAAAACATGCCGAGCGGTGGTGTTGCACGCCCTTAATCCCAGCACTCAGGAGGCAGAGGCAGGAGGATTTCTGTGAGTTCAAGACCAGTCTGGTCTACAAGAGCTAGTTCCAGGACAGGTTCCAAAGCTACAGAGAAACCCTGTCTCAAAAAACAAAACAAAAAAATAAATAAATAAAAATAAATTAAAAAAATAACTGTGGAGCTGGGCACAACGGTATAAAATTATGCTATCAGCATGTGGGAGGCTGAAACAGAAATGCCATTAGTCCGAGGCCACTCTGGGCTCTATGAGACTCTGTCTCAACACGGCTACCCTCATAAAAAAAAATAGGAAAGAAAAAGAAACGCAGAATCTTGTACCCCAACCCTGGCTCATTAAATCATAATCTACATTGGGAACCCAGAGCAAGGAGCACAGGGACACTTCTGCTGCTGTAGGTTGGTAGTGAGAAGTACCGAGTCTTTTTCCTCCTGGGCCTCACAATGTAACCTAGGCTGGCCTGGGACTTCAGGCAATCCACCTGCACCATCCTGCCTCACCCTGATATATAGTCATGTCGATCAATTGAGAAGTAGTCCTGATGATTTGGCTGTCACCCTGACCACCTCCTCCTCCTCCTGAGCTAGTTTCTGGGGGTGTTGAACCTCTTGCTTCTCAGCCCTGCCCACTCCTCTGTCTTAAACTCCCCAGACTGCTCAGGAGCCAGGTCCTGTGGCCTCCCATAGCGCAGGCTTTGTAGATGTCAGCATGCCCAAGGAGATGCTGTCTTGTCTCCCATTCTTCTCCCTTGCTCTGGCTTTCAAGCATCTCACCCTATGATTCACAAATCCCCCGAATCCCTATGTGCTTTTAGTCTCCTGGTGTTGTCATTTATTTAAGAACGCAGCGAAGAGAAGTCAAGGCATGCAATGAGGCAGAAGAGGGTCATTGGAAGAGGAGAGAGAAGGGGCAGAGGAAAGGGCAGAAAGGGGGAAAGAGACCAGTCCCTGGAGTTGAGTGGCAGAAGAGAAAGAGAGAGGGAGAGAGAAAAAAAAAAGAGAAAGAGACGGGATGCGGGCAAGGTCCACCTTTTAAAAGGAACTGTAGCGAACGTGCTCAGGGGGCGCTCTGAGCGGCAGCAGCTGAGGTATCCTTCCTGGACCCCACGGGCAGGCCAGTACAGATGCCTGGATACTGACACCAGCTTGCCTTCCGTGGGCCAGAGTGATTTGTCTTCTCAGATATCCAGTCTGCACCTCGACTCAAGGCGACTCTACGTTTTCCCTTTTCTTTTTTTTAAATATTTATTTACTTATTATGTATACAGTATTCTGTCTGTGTGTATGCCTGCAGACCAGAAGAGGACACCAGACCCCATTACAGATGGTTGTGAGCCACCATGTGGTTGCTGGGAATTGAACTCAGGACCTTTGGAAGAGCAGGCAATGCTCTTAACCTCTGAGCCATCTATCCAGCCCCGTTTTCCCTTTTCTCTGGCCTTTGGCTTAGTAACTTTTTTGACTATTCAGATCATTCCAAATTGCCTCTATCTTTTTCCCACTCTTTCACCACCTCGTTTCTTATTAGGGATTAGTTTTGTTGACTCTCCCGTGCTTGCTGGCCTTGGTTAAGTCATGCTGGGGGTGAACACAAAGCCTCCTTCATGTCAGTGGTTTGCAACACAGTACAGCTTGCCCAAGGCAGGTGTTGGACCAGTATCCACCTGATGCGATGATTTGCTTCATGGACTTTCTTCATTCTAAGATCCAGGCCAAGTCACAGCCTCAGTTTGAGAAGTAACAGGGGGGACAAAGGCATGGTCAGACCTCTGTTCAGGTACAGCACAAATCAATTCCTGGTGGCTCTAACAGGGAACTGACCAAGCCTTGCGCCCGTAGGCTTTGAAGGTGTGTCAACTTATCCTTGAACCCACAGAGCCCTGCCTGCCTCTGCCTCTCAAGTGCTGGGATTAAGGGCATTCACCACTACACCCAGCCAGCCTTCAGTTTTTTTCCAATTAATCCTGGTTGTTGTTGTTGCTGTTTTTTTTTTCTTTTTTTTTTTTGGTTTTTCGAGACAGGGTTTCTCTGCAGCTTTTTTATTTTTTTTTTATTTTTTTATTTTTATTTTATTTTATTTTATTTTTTTTGGTTTTTCGAGACAGGGTTTCTCTGAAGCTTTTTTAGAGCCTGTCCTGGAACTAGCTCTTGTAGACCAGGCTGGCCTCGAACTCACAGAGATCCGCCTGCCTCTGCCTCCCGAGTGCTGGGATTAAAGGCGTGCGCCACCACCGCCTGGCTGTTGTTGCTGTTTTTAATTGAGAGTCTCAGCCTCATTATGAAGCTAACCTGGCTTCAAACTTGCAGCAAGCCTCTTGCCTCTGCATTCTTTGTGCTGAGGTTACAGGCTCATTACATCCACCTATTGGATGGGGCTCTTTGGGGCCAAGAGCAGTACTTTTACTGGTCTTATCTTATCCATCACTTAATATGGAGATGCTTAAGAGCTAGCTGCCTGCCAAATTTTTGCAAGTCAGGTCAGTCAACAGAAGCACGAGACAAAACACACCATAATCATCTCGTGCTCTTCAAGCAAGCAAATCTTTCTACTTTTTTTCCTGGTTATTTTTTGTTGTCGTGGGTATTTGTTTTGTCCTGTTTCGGGGGCATGGTCTGACGAAGCCCAAGCCAGCCTCAAACTCACCGTGTAGCCAAGCGTGATCTTGAACTTTTGATCCTTCTGCCTTCATCTCCCAATACTGAGATAGCAAGAGTGTACTACCACACAGTTTTATGAGCTGCTGAGGACGGAACTAGGCAAGCCTTCTACCAAATGAAGTGCGTCCTCAACCTCAAACCCACTTAATTTTATTATTCAGTACTAACATTGTTTGTAGTTTTTCCAGCACAGATTAGAATCAGAAGAGAGACACTTCTAGTGGCCGTCAAGGGCTTGTCAGCAAACAAAACGCAGGCACATGATCCAGCAACCATGGTGCTTGCTTGTGGCTGCAATGTTTCCTAGCAAGGACCTGCTGCCTGCAAACCCCACTTTTCTTTCTTTCCTTCCTTCCTTCCTTCCTTCCTTCCTTCCTTCCTTCCTTCCTTCCTCCCTTCCTTCCCTTCTTTTTCTCTCTCTTTCTCCTTCCTTCCTTTTCTTTCTTTCTTTCTTTCTTTCTTTCTTCTTTCTTTCCTTCTTCCCCTTCTCCCCTTTCTTCTCCTCCTTCTCCTTCTTTTCTTTTTTGGTGCAGGGTATAGAACTCAGGTCTTGCACATGCTAAACACATAAATTACAACCAGCCCATTCCCTCATCCCTGAGCTTAGAGTCTCAAATTAAAAGCAAAGAGTAAGGTTTGGTGGTGCTTGCCATAACCCTATCACTCATGAGGCAGAGGCAAGAGGATCATGAGCAAGTAATGGCTTTCATCATGACATTAACGTATAGGCGTTAATCATTTCTTTTGTTGCTGCAACCAAATGTCTGACAAAAGGTTCCATCGGGGAGAACTGGCTAATTTTGGCTCACGGTTCATAGAAATATTGTCCACAATAGAAGGAAAACATGGTGGTGTGCCAGTATAAGGCAGGTTGGTCACTTTGTGTTGCTCTCAGAAGGCTGTGAGAGGCGAAAGCTGGCGTTCAGCTTTCCTTCCTCTGTTTGGCCCACAGCCATGGGATGGGTGCCTCTTCTTGCACCTCCTTGTGATTCCGTATCCAGGCACAGGGACAAGGTGACATTACTGTCATCACTGTGCATTGTTCTCACCCAGCCCGCCGCCCACTGTTAGACTTGGCAGTCCAGAGTGAACTTGTATCCTTTTTACTTGTTCACACTTCCTGAATTTGCCTGAGGGGGCATTGGGAAATTGCATGCAGCTTCATCCAGCGTGTCTGTGGTGGGTGTTAGGCAGTATGCATATCTATAAAGTCCTAGCTGCTGCTGCCGCCGCCGCCGCTGCTGCTGCTGCTGCTGCTGCTGCTGGTGGTCTGACCTTGGGAATCGCCAGCCTAAGCCAACCGAGCTGAGCAGTACTCTGGCCAAACAGGAAAACACTGAGAATTTCATCCTTGGTTGGGTATTTCTTGTTTCACTTACTCAGGTGCCTACAGTTTTGTTCTGTTTTTCTCTCAACGAAGATTTTGTGATCTGATAAATTTCACTCGTGGAACCAGAGGAGCTGGATCCTTCCCATCAGATATTTGCTTAGGTAAATACTGTTGCAAAACTGAAGCTATCATGGGCACGTTGACTCGCTTGCATGGTAGCTCTCTATCAGTGACTCATATTTAGACCAAAGATACTATAAGGAAACTTGCCATAGAACTGAGCCGGGCTTTGTTCCTGTTGCCGCCCACCCCCCCCCCCCACCCCTGAAAACTATCTACAAGATAGCAGAATTGAGTACGAAACCAGAGGATAGTTGCTAAAGCCCCACAGTGTTAATGGAACTCAGTCTTAAAATGGATTGCCTGACAATAGCTACTGATGTTAAATGAGTGCATTAGAGTTATTGGAAAAGTGCAATCATCAGAGAAATTTTGTTAGCGGTCAGCAGACCAGCACTGGTGTCACTGGAGGATTCTCTGACTTTAGTTCTCTCTGCCACTCATCCACAGCTAATAGCTCACACCGCGTCTGTAATGAGAAGGCGTTAAGGAGATGGGAGCATTAAGGCAGAAAACGCTGGCTGGCATATTGATCATTTCCAGTTGAAATCACTTACGGCTCTGTACCTTCATAAAGGGTCATTTGGTCTTTTCCCCTATAGGCAGCAAGCCTTTCCCCATATGCAACCAGCCATAGGGATTCTTTGGGGATAGCTTGAGTGTGTGTGTGTGTGTGTGGGGGGTGTACCTAGCATGCTCGGGGCCCTGGATTCTATCCCCAGCACCACAGACACAAAAAACAAAGAGTTTTGGTGGGAGAAAGATGTTCTATACAGACAAAGACTAGAAAATAGCTAAGAGCACACGAGTCCAGTGACGTGAACTCAAAGATGCACTTTGTGTAAGACACATCGTCTACCAGTGCCCACATCATTCCATCCCATATCCCTCTAAGCAGCAGCCCTAGAGCAGGGGTTCTCAACCTTCCCAAGGCTGCGACCCCTTCATACAGTTCCTCATGCTGTGGTGACCCCCAACCACAAATTACTTTTGTTGCTACTTCATAATTTTGCCACTGTTATGAGTCATAATATAGATATCTGTTATACAGGATAGGTGATACATGAACCCCCCCCCCAAGGGGTCGAGACCCATAGGTTGAGAATCACTGCTCTAGGCCCATTGTTCACTCGCTTCACAAAGTTATGGCTCTTAGACTGAGCATGGTGGCTCATGCCTTTTATTCCAGCACTGCAGGCAGATCTCTGTGAGTTCGAGGCCTCGAGGCCGGCCAGACTTTGTCTCAAAAAAAAAGTATTGCTCTAGTTTAAGAAATACCAATATCATTCTTTGAGATACTGATATTCTCAATTGAGAATAATATTTCTTCAGACTTCACTCTCTTGTGATAACCTCCAGGCACACGTGAAGCTAACAAAACTTTTATGCTTTTCTCTTGTCAACAAATCTTTTTTTTTTTTTTTTTTTTTGAGGCAGGGTTTCTCTGTAGCTTTGGAGCCTGTCCTGGAACTAGCTCTTGTAGACCAGGCTGGCCTTGAACTCACAGCAATCCGCCTGCCTCTGCCTCCCAGAGTGCTGGGATTAAAGGCATGCACCACACCAGGCTCCGGATAATGCTCTTATACACTGTAAAGATTTGTCACTCATATTGGTTTGGTAAAATGCTGACTGGTCAGTAGCCAGTTAGGAAGTATAGGTGGGACAACCAGACTAGGAGAGTACTGGGAGGAAAGGAAGAGACTCAGTCGTCATCTAGATGTAGAGGATGCAAGATAAGAAAGCCTTACTGAGCCGGGTGGTGGTGGCGCACGCCTTTAATCCCAGCACTCGGGAGGCAGAGGCAGGCGGATCTCTGAGTTTGAGGCCAGCCTGGTCTACAAGAGCTAGTTCCAGGACAGGCTCTAGAAACTACAGGGAAACCCTGTCTCGAAAAACCAAAAAAAAAAAAAAAAAAAAAAAAAAAAAAGAAAGCCTTACTGAGAAAAGGTACCAAGCCACGTGGCTAAACATTGACAAGAATTATGGATTAATTTAAGTTGTAAGAGATAGTGAGTAATAAGCCTGAACAATAGGCCAAACAGTTTATAACTAATATAAGTCTCTGTGTGTTTATTTGGGACTGCATGGCTGTGGGACCGGGCGGGACAGAAACTTCTGTCTACAACAATGCATATGAGTATTTTTAAAAACCAGAAGGTGGTACATGCCTGAAATCCCAGCACTTTGGAGGCCAGCTGGGGCTACATGAGACCGTCTCAAAAAAATAGAAACAAAAATATTGCAAACTGTAGATAATGCTACAGCATTAACAGGAAACATTTTGACTTTGAGGATCACAATTTGAGAGAAACTGGCACATATAATAACCGTGTTTTATATTGTTAGAATAGATGGATGTGTGTGGTCTTTCTTTGGGGGGTAACAAGCATGTGTTACCACACCCAATTTATTTTCACCTAAGCTATTGGGAAGAATAAAACATGATCACTCGAGCAAGCAGTTCTGTTGCTGGACTGTTGGTGTTTGGTATTTGACAGGGAGACATTAACAGCACATTTTTTCTTTTGTGGCTCTGGCCTGCTCACACTTGCTAGCCCATAACTGACCCTAGAAGAAGGCTATTGTGTATGCTCTCCTTCTTGGGTTTCAGGAGACAGTGGAACTGGCTCTGGAAAAGGAACAAGGGACAGAAGGTTGGATAATAAAGACACAAGGAATGGTCTGGTCCCTAGGAAATAAAGTCGGGTTTCCTGGTGGAGACCCGCAGTTTCTGCCTGCCACGGAGATGGGAATGGCTGTGTGGGTGTGTGTGGAAGACAGACATTAACACACAGCTTACAGGTGCTCCAGTCAGGAGAGAAGGCAGGCCCGTCTGAGCAAGGAAATGGCAATCAGTGTAGTTTGCTGTCCAGGGTGTCTGCCACTGTCCTTACCTGGAACTTCCCAAGAAGAAGGTCCTAAGCTGTCACCGAAAGGAATAAAATGGGTTTCTCCAAGATCTTAGGAACCATCTGGCTTGTATTTAGAAACTACAGAGTAATCACAGTCGCAAAGTCTTTATGAGCCCATCGAAGGTCATCCGGCCTGAACTCGATTAGATCTAACACACTGGCAGAAAGGGGGTTATTAATACAACCCACTTCGCGAGAAACCTGCCTGGGTCACCTAATGGGAGACATATGGACTACTCTTCTCAAAAGCGCCCGGCACATATAACTGTGTGTACTACAGTACTATGTGTGTATCATGTTCTGCACTTGTGTGTTCTTACCTGCTATACTGCATCCTCTGTGGGTTGGGATGGCTGAAGGCTTTCCCCAAGCCTACGTTCCTCATAAACGACTAAAGATGGGTATGGTCACACTTAGTACTGCAGAAACGACCCCCTGGGGAGTGGGTGGCCCAGGCTGCTTGGAAGAGTCCAGAGAACCTGTTGCTACAGCTTGGAGGATCTTTTGCCCCAGCGACAATAGCGAGTCGCTTTCTGGTAGAGCGGAACAAGAGCCTTCTTTAAGCGTGAGAACCTGAGTCCCAAGCGCAGTGAAGCAGCTTGCTGCGAACTCCCAAGGACTCCAAAGTGGTTCTGAGGTTCTTGTGTTTCTCCATATTTTACATTTTTACGGGGCGCGGGGGGTGGGGTGGGCAGCTCTGGCGTTCTTTACACAACCTGGACGCAAGCGGACAAGAGCGACTCTAAAGGCCTTTGCCATCAGCGTGGAACTGGAGAGCCAGTGGGTACAGCCCCGCTTTTCCACCCCCGCCCTTTCGGGCCCCTCTCACGTCAGGTCCCGCCCCGAGTGGGCGTGGCTGTCATGCTCCGGGACTCCCAGGGGCGGGGCCGGGGCGGGTCTGCAGCGGCGGTGGCCGGCCGGAGCAGCCCGGCGAGGGAGGCCCGCGGGGAGGCGTCTCATCCAGAGGCTGTCCCGCACCGCATAAAGCAGCAGACGCACAGGGTGTCCCCTCAGCCGCTCTGACCGGTCGCCGCGGCGAAGAAGCTGCTTCGATGCTCCAGAGCGGCCATGGGCGACCCGCACTGGTGGGACCACCTGCGGGCTGGCAGCTCCGAGGTGGATTGGTGCGAGGACAACTACACCATCGTGCCTGCCATCGCCGAGTTCTACAACACGGTGCGGGACGCGGGAGCGGGAGGGTAGGCGGGCGGAGGGAGGGAGCTGTCCCCGTGGCTGCGGTGCCTGGAAGCGGGCAGTGGGTGACCGTGGATGTCCGAGGCAGGAGTCACTCCACGCCCCCTTCTCCCGTGACTGCTCCCAGCTCTATTTCTGCACGCCTCCCCGGTCCCTATCCAGGGCATCTGGGCTCCACCAGCTCTTCCTGTCATTTCTTCTGATGGCTCTATTGTCTTGTTTGAGTCCCATGGTCCGGGAGCCAGGGGTCCGCGTCAACCCATTCTTCCAGTTTGGGTCAGTTGGGGATGTGAACCCACAGGGCAGCTCCCTTCCTCCCTGCCTAGGATCTTTGTGGTGTGACGCACCTGGATCTCATTGTGCGTTTTTGCGCTGAGTACCTGCTTTGGGCGCATTGGGAGAGTGGAGCCCGGGGCACGTTCAGGGACTGGGCCCACTCCCACAAGTCGGCCTGCCCTTTCCACTAAACTATGATAATGTCGATCGAATTATTTCTGTCCAGAATCAAGTTAATTACTCTGAGTTCTTTTTATTGTTGCTTTTAGAGTCCAATTTTGAGCCAGCTCCTGGTGGTGACAGTGAA
The DNA here is from genome assembly GCF_903992535.2 of Arvicola amphibius. Taxonomy (NCBI): domain Eukaryota; kingdom Metazoa; phylum Chordata; class Mammalia; order Rodentia; family Cricetidae; genus Arvicola; species Arvicola amphibius. The sequence goes on along the minus strand of NC_052052.2, from coordinate 59,288,381 downwards.
ATTTGGGAGTAATAACGGGTGGGTTTTCTGAACTTGCCTACGTCCCTGGATATGGACAAGCGGAAATTTACAGAATCCTTGGTAGGATTTTGGTCTTTGTGGGAGGGAAGGGTTGTGCCTAGGAGAGGAAATGTCCCTGCTTTTTCCCTGTGCCCGTCGCTCGGGACTCTAGTATCCAACGTGACTTTGCATGGTCATTTTGCTGGCTTATCTTTTCTTGCTGTTCAGACACAGAAAACAGGAACTCCTGGTTTGAGTCATTGTGAGTTTGAGATTGTTATTTAGGATTTTTCCCCCTCTTGGATTTCTGGAAAGAATGTCCTCAGCAAGAGTTGCCTGGGGAGATCTCTGGTCTCTTTTATTCCCCATCCTTTAATTTTGATCTCCTCCCCCACCCCGTTTTTGTTTGTATTGCTCTTTTATTCCCATGGCGAAAAGACTAGGCTATTGAGGAGAGAGCTGCCATACCCACATGCTGGTGTGTCTGGGGCTACAACCCAGAATTCTCCACTTGCTTCCCCTCAGTGCTAGCATACATGGTTGTCCTCCACATCAGCATCTCTCCTTTTTATATGGCCAGGTTGGTTGCTCAAGGAAACCAGATTTTTGGCATTCAGAGACATAGGGAAAGATCTAGTTAGTGGAAGCAGCCACCTTTTTCCTATTATACAACCTGGTGAGAAGCACGCTGCTCTCAGGTACATACAGGCACCAACCAAAGGGCTGGAGCAGGAGAAACACCAGCCGTAACAAGTGGGAAATTGCTGAGAAATACTAAAGATTTCACCAGAGTTGAAGGAATGACAGATTGGTGTCAGGCTCTTGCACACCCACCGTGGCAGTTCCCTGTGAGGTGTGAGATCTGCAGAGGGAGTCAGCCCTGTCATTAGGTCCCCCCCCCCCAAGGCTCTTGCATAGCTGCTCTGTGCCAGGCTTGAACACCCCCCCCCAGTGCTGGAGGAGGGGGAGATGTGACCTGCCTTCCCTTTTCTTCTTCCTTCCCTTTGCTTCCCTCCTCTCCTGCCCCCTCCTCTTAGTCTCTCTCTGGCAAGGGTCTTCCTGTATAGCACAGACTGGAATTAAACCGGAGACCCTCATCTCGGTTTCTCAAGTAGCCCGTGCACCTGGCTGCTTTTTTCTTATCAGTCTAACCTCATGGGAGCTGTATACAGAGAGGCGCAAACTCTGTTTTAGGAAAGAGCTGCAGTGTTTGTGGCTCCTTAATCTAGCCCATCTGCCGGACAAGCTTTTTCTTTGGGATTAATAAACCACCACACTTTTTGGGGGGGATGTGGGAGGTTGCAGAGAAATAGCTGGTTGTTATATGTAAGCTCCGCCCACCAAAAAAAATTTTTCCTTCTCACCGTGGCTCTGCCAGTGTGCTAATGCTACCACAGGACTTTCCTGAACCCTTTCTTCTCATGCATGGGGAATACCAATGAATTGTTGGTGATAAACATCTCCTAAGGTCCTCATAATAAAGCAGGAGACCTTGTTATACTTTTTTTTTTTTTTTTGGTTTTTCGAGACAGGGTTTCCCTGTAGTTTCTAGAGCCTGTCCTGGAACTAGCTCTTGTAGACCAGGTTGGCCTCGAACTCAGAGATCCGCCTGCCTCTGCCTCCCGAGTTCTGGGATTAAAGGCGTGCACCACCACCACCCGGCTATGCATTTGTTTATTTGTGTGTTTATTTTTATTTTTATTTTATAAGCCTTTGGTATTTTGCCTGCATGTATGTCTAGGTGAGGTCAGATCCCCTGGAACTAGAGTTACAGACAGCATGTGGGTAATGGGAATTGAACCCAGGTCCTCTGGAAGGTCACTCTTAACTAATGAGCCTTCTTTCCAGCCCTGTTTATTTGTTTTGAGACAGGGTCTCACCATGTTGCTCTGACTGGCCTGGATCTCACTGTGTAGACCAGACTGGCTTCACATTCATAAAGATCTGCCTGCCGCTGCCTCCAGAGCTCTAAGATGAAAGGCATGTGCCACCTTGCTCATCTCTTTGTTTTGTTTTAAGACAGAGCCTCTCTATGTAACCCAGGCTGGACCTGAACTCACTGTGAAGCCCATATTATGTAGCCTGTATTGTCCTCAAATGCACCAAGATCCTCTTGCCTCTGGCCCGAGAATGCTGGGATTTCAGGTGTGTGTCATTGTGCCTAGCTTAATTATTTTGCACAAAACTGATAATTAGTACCAATGTTGAGAAAAAGTTAAAGGAGTTGAGAAAAATTAAAAGAATTGACAATTAAGGAGAATACTGGGAGAGGGATCTAGAATGTTTTAACGAGTCTTAGATGGTAATGGTGGCTAATATGACTTCAGTCGCTACTGGTCACAGTTAGTTGTTTGTTGTGTGCTGTGACTCTGTCAGGTACTCTGCCATCACCACAAACGATATGTGCGATGGATTCCTTAGATAAAGGAGGAAAATCAGGGCCCGTTTAGTTTATATCACTTGCTGAAGTCAAGAAAATGGCAGAGATGGAGTAAGAACTTAACCCTTTTGACTCTGCAACAGCTCTCTTGTAAATGTAAGTGCTTCTGTAAGCATCTAATATATATACATATATATCTTATATATATGCACATAGTATATATGTGTATTGTTTAATCAGTGCTTAACTTTAGATACCTATGTTGCATTTCCAAATATTCCTTTATACTGTGTGAAGATGTGTCGCTGTGATTGGCTTAATAAAGAGCTGAATGGCCAGTAGCTAGGCAGGAGGAGGTTAGGCGAGACTTCTGTGGATCGAGAGGTTTCAGGGAAGAAGAAAGGCAGAATCATCTGCTGGGTACAGAGGAAGCAGGACATGCAGGAGGAGAGGGTAAAAGTCATGAGCCATGTAGCAGCACATAGATGAATAGAAATGGGTTAATTTAAGTTAGAAGAGCTAGTTAGAAGCAAGCCTAAGCTAAGGCCTAGCTTTTGTAATAGCTAAGAAGTCTCCATGTCATTATTTGGGAGCTGGCTGGCAGGATAAAGACTCCATATGGTACAATTTGGAAAAAAGTTTCCTGGTGTAACACAATCCCGTATGCACAAGGAGGCACAATTACATAGAAGCTCTTCTCAAAGTACATTGTCACTCCTTCTCTGAGGTGGGTTCTATAGGTAGGCTACAGATATTGTCTTAAGGGCCTTGGGGAGGATCTGGTGTGGCCTTGGTCATGTAGACAGCACAGAGGTCACCTGGGCAATTAGCTATCTCTAGACCTAGTTGTGGGAGCTTGGGGGATACCCCGGCCATACAGATAGCACAGGGATTAGCTAGGCTGTTAGCCACCTCCATGCCTAGCCTTCTGGGTAGAGAACAGGTTATACATCTCCTCTGCAGAAGACGCAGGCCTGTATGTTTAACATTCCCGGTTTCCCTAGTGCTTATCTGTGAGTGCGAGGACCTTTGTGCTCCCAGCAGTCACACTGGCTGCACAGAACCGCCTTCCTCTTCTCCTGCGCGCTGGAACCGATTGGCCACGGCTCACTTGGCCACTTAACTCCTTCTTGATGCTTTATTGTTTTCATTTTGGCTTTTGAAGAGGAATACAGAGGACGTCCACATAAACGCATCTGGATATAGTATTTTTTTTCTTCTTTTCATCACTGAGGATCAAACCTAAGGCCTTGGGCATGCTAGACAAGAGTTCTACCTCTGAGTTTTATGCCTGGCCCACATAGATGTGCTTCACAAGTATGAATTCTCATCGGAGAACGGCTGTGCTGAAAGTGTTCATTGTTGTTTGCTTGCTTGTTTCTGTCTTTCTTTTGAGAAACAGTTTTATCATTCGTCCTGACTGGCCTGGAACCTTCTAGTGTAAAACATATTGACCTAAAACTCCAGAGATCTTCCTCGGCCTCTAAAGTACTGGGATTGCAAGCATGTGACACTTGCCCAGATAAATGTGTTCACTTTATTTCGTATTCATTTACTTTGTTATTTAAAAGAAACACACACACATGATCTTGTGTAGCGGTTGAGTTAAAACTCCCTATGTAGCCAAGGATGGCATTAAATTTCTGGTTTCTTGCCTCTACCTGCTAAGTGCTGGAATTGCAGGCATAAGTAGTCATGCCTGGCTTGAAAAGATTCACTGTAAATGCTGATGACTGTTATTACCCAATGGCCTGCCAGAGAGCGTACACAGCTTCCTCCTCTGTTTGCCTGCTGCCTCTGTCCTCTTATCACCCATCCTTGGCTTCCGAGAAACACCAGCATCTCTTCCAAGATTCATCACTTAAACCTGATGTGGACGTGCACACCTTCAATCATAGCACTCAGGAGGCAGAGGTAGGCAGAGGTAGGTTAGCCAGGCTAACCTGGTCTAAATAGCAAGTTTGCAGGCTAGCCAGGGCCACACTGTTTCAAAAATAAAACAAAAAGAACCCACTCTTTCCCTTCCCTTGTTCACCCAGGATACTGTTTTTTTCCTATATGCAACTCTCACTGGATGAATGATATGGGTTTGTTTGGTTTGGTTTTTAATACAGAGTCTTATGGTATAGCCCCATGCCGCCTAGAACGCACTCTGTAACCCAGGCTGAACTTGAACTCACAGAAATCCTGTCCCAGCATCCAAGTGCTGGGCTTCCAGGTGTGAGTCAGGAGCACCTTTGGGGGCTCCTGCCACATGGGCTGCTTTGGATAAAAGTGGAGTCTGCTCTGGGACCACTGGGTGTGCCCTTTGAAGGCTCTCTTGCTGACCAGTGCCTAGGGAAACAGAAATAAACAGGTACTGAAAAAAAGTGAAATACGTGCTTGATATTAGCACCTGGCTTCTCACCTCCTCCTCTGTACCCAACAATCACAACAAGGAAAGCTTCCTTTATGGGTCCAAGTCTGGGACCCCCTCTCTGTTGGACAAAATCCTGGCTGGTGGCCTGACTAAGCATTTATTGCCGTGTACCTGTCCCAGGAACCAGAACTGGAAATAGTCTCTGGGCTTTGGGGCTCTTAATAGTGGCACATACACATTGCTGAGGTGTTGTTAGCACACTGCATGCGGATGTGTGTTGTGGGGCTGGGAGAGGGGTTGCAAGCAGGCATCTGAGTAGGGGGACCAAACTGATTCTAATTTTTTTGCTTGATAATTTTAAGTAATTTTAAAAGCATTTTTGCTTACTTATTTTAATTTCTTTATATTTTATTTTATGTGTATGAATGCTTGCTTCTATGTATGTATGTATGTATGTATGTATATATATATGTATACCATGTACATGTAGTAATCATGGAGGCCAAAAGAGGGCATCAGATCCCCCCTGGAACTGGAGTTACCAAGTTTGTGATCTGCTTTGTGGTGCTGGGACCTTAATTTGAGTCCTCTGAGCACTCTTAGCTGCTGAGCTAGATCTCTAGCCCTATTTATTAAGGTGTGTATGTGGTGTGCGTGTGTGGTTGTATACATATGGAAGGCACAGGAACTTGTGGGAGTCAGTTCTTTCCTTCTATCATTTGGGTTTAGGATAGAACTCAGGTCCTTGTGTGTGGCAGCAAGCACCTCTCTTGTCCACTTTTCTTGACTTTTGCATCTGGAAGTCCTGTGCTTTGGGAGCCCCCCCCCCCCCCCCCCGAGTCCCTGGCAAACCACAGGCCACCCAATAGGCAGGACTGGGACAGTGCAGTGAGGCCTAGGACTCTGCAGACAAACAGGAGGCGCAGACAGTACACTTAGCCAGGGTGCGAGTCCAAGGCTGCTCTCGAACCTATGCTCCGCAAGCGCCCTGCCCATGCCTTTGCACTCCCCTCTTCTGTGGGCAAGGCTTGCTCCAATGCATCAGAACGAGAACACAGTGTGTCTGTGAGATGACTTTGGAACAAATGCTAGATAGGAATCCACAGAGTAAGAAACTCTTAAAGGAAACCATTGATGCATTTTGAAGTTGTAGTTTTCCTTAGTTAAAAATAAAAGTTTGTGGACAAGGAACAAACCAATTCTTCAAGGGATAACGCAGCAATGACCTTAAAACAATCTCCCTCCAGCTGAACTATCGTACAACTTTAGAGACCCTCATTGTTTTGAATGAGAGCTTGTTTCTCAGTAGAGATGGAGCCACAGAGTCTGTCTTTAGCCATAACTCATTTGTCTTTCCGTATTTATTTTGGTATTCCTTCCTCTTTTTGTTTTGAGAACGGTCACCCTCTAATTTAGGCTTTTCCTCCTCATATATCGGTGCCTTTTAAAGGAATAGTGGCAACCAGCGGGCCTTGGTAGGTAGGCTGTTAAGTAGTTTTCAAAAAATGTGATTTTAGTCTTAGTAGGGAGCATGATCAGAACAGTGTTTATATGTGACCTTAAAAATAACACGCAGTGGTGGAAAAGGCTGTAGTCCCAGTATTTGAAAGGCTGAAGCAGCTGCTTGGGATGGTTTGAGACCAGCCTGGGCTACCCTGTGAGATCCTTCTCAAATTGTATTGCATTATTGTATTTAGAAAATACAATCACTAATAAGTAATAATGTTGAGGTGTCGTGATTTTACTGCAGGTGCAGTAAATGACCCCGTGCCCTCGTGAAAAGCATATGAAGACATTCGTGTGTGACAGGCATGTGCCTTACTTGTGGTAATATGAATCTGTGGAGCCATGTAATGGACTGCTTGCCAAGCATAGTCGTCCTTGGCTACAGCAAGAGGTATTGCTAGGCCTTCAGGGGACAGAGGCACACAGGAGTGAAAGTCAGGATGCGTGGCAGAGCAGGCCATGTCGTGCACACCAGTCTTGCGTACTCGGTAGGTAGAGGCGGACCATCAGGAGTTTAAGGTTGTCCTTGGCTACCTAGTGTGTTTAAGACCAACCTGAGCTCCTACTACAGACAAGCAGGCACACCCCCAAGTGTATTATATTTCCCAGCGTTGTAAAGGAGACTCTAAATTGGTGCTCTTTCCCCTGAAAAGATGAGTACACAAGACAAAGCCACAGCACCGAAACCCTTTTGCTCTCTGCGGTCACGAAGAGCAGTCAGCAAATCCACGTTCACTAAGATGAAAAGTTTCTCAGAACGATGGTGCTGCAGTGTGGGACCCGTCTGCTCTCCTTCTCGTGATTCAAAGAAGCAGATGGAGGGTTTGCATCCAGAGCAGGACTTCTTTCCGGGGAGAAGGGTAGAAAGGAGCTTTTAACTCTTAAGATGTTTCTGAGAGAGAGAGAGTGCTTGCCCATGAACATGAGGGAAAATGATTAAGCCGCAATTCGATGTTTCTATTCCTGCTCTCTCTCTGCTCCCCCTTCACCTCCCATTTCATCTACTTTTTTTCCCTGCTGAATGAAACTCAAGTTTAAATCATGTGATGGGGGTGTGAGCACAGTGTGATGGCCTTCACTGTTCTTAGGGAAGGAAAACGTGGAAGTCCGGGTGTGAGCGGCCCAGTTGGAGGAGAAACCTGGGAGTAGCAGTGAGAGGAACCTTCTGGGTCTTCATAGCCCCTTAAAGCAAGGGATGGCTTTGGAAGGGCCCTATGGTCTTTCTTTAAAAAATTTTATGTATATGAGTGCTCTATCTGCATGCGCACCTTCATGTTGGATGAGGGCATTAAATCTTACTATAAATGGTCGTGAGCCACCATGTGGTTGCTTGGAATTGAACTCAAGACCTCTGGAAGAGCAGCCAGTGCTCATAGTCACCAAGTCATCTCTCCAGCCTCACTAGAAGCGAGAAGCTGTGCTCATAGCATGAACGGAAACCTGTGTGTATGCAGTAGGTAAGGTAAGCCCCATTCCACGTCAGTCTTTTTTTCCCCCAGGCATTGGGGATTGAACCCAGGGCCTCCTGCATGCTAGGGTAGTGCTGTACCACTGAGCTATAGCCCTAGCCCTGACTTCTTTTTCTTTTTAAATATCATGTTTTTTTAAAGTTATTCTTTATACAATTTCAAAAATTATGTGTCTGGTATTTTGCCCGCACTTATATTTGTGTACCACATGCGTGCCTTGTGCTCATGGAAGTCAGAAGAGGGTGTTAGAGCCCTTGGAGATGGAGTTTCAGAGCGTTGTGAGCAGCGAGCTGGAAATGGAACTCTGGGTAACCACTGAGACGTTGTCTCTTCTGTGCCTCATCTACATCTACTTCTCCCTCCTTCTTCCCTCTCTCTCTCTCTCTCTCTCTCTCTCTCTCTCTCTCTTTCTTTCTTTCTTTCTTTGAGACAGGGTTTCTCTGTGTATCCCTAGTTGTCCTGGAACTTGCTCTGTAGCCTGTTCTTGAACTCAGCAAAGATCTGAGCACCTCTGCCTCCTCAGTGCTGGGATCAAAACTGTGGGCTACCACCGCCCAGTTCACTTGTTTCTTATAAATGAAAATTGCTTCTTATAAATGAGAATTGGTTCTGGGACCACTGAGAACATTTATTCAGTTTCATTCAAGGTCATCAATCACACATAAAGATTCTGTTCTCTCGTCTTATTATCCTCTTTTCTTTCCCATTCTTTGTTTCCTTTCCAAAGACCGTATCACCTCCAAGGGGTGCCTAAGTTCTGGGTTTTGCTAACACTTTTTCCCCCCTCTCTCTCTGTATGTGTGAGTGGCATTTGTGCATGAACAAATGTGTTTACTTGTGTATGGAAGCCAGAGTTTGAAGTTGGCTGTTGCCCTTAATCCCTTTCTCCTTTATTGTTTGTGATGTGGTCTCTGTTGGGAACTGGATTTGGCTACACTCCCTGGTAAGCGAGCCTGAAAAACCCCCTTGTCTCTACCTCCCCTGCATTCGCTCGCATTAAAGCATCCAAGGCAGCTTTTTGCATGGGTTTGGAGAGCTGGGTGTCCGGACTTAAGTCCTCATGCTCGTGTGGCAAGCACTTCACCGACTAAGCCATCTCCCCAGCCCCTGCCGCAACACATTTTATTGGGATGTGACCGGCATGGCTTCTGAGGTCTGGGGGTAAGCCCTTCTGCTCTGCAGTCTGGATCCAAGTACAGGTATCCCCGCGGCTCCTTTGTGCCAGCGCCTAAGTCACCTTTCTGGCTTAGCCAACAGGGGCGGTCGCACCTTTCTTTTGGAAACCCTCGTGCCCGTGTCTTTGAGTTTTCGTCTTTACTTACCGTGCTGTCTAGTTTTTTGTCGACCTGAAAAAAGCTAGAGTCATTTGGGAAGTGGGACTCTCCACTGAGAAAATGTCTCCATGAGATCGGTTTGTAGGCAAATCTGTAGTGCATTTTCTTAATCAGTGATTGATGGAGAGGGCCCAGCCCCTTGTGGGTGGGGCCACACCTTGGACTGGTGGTTCTGGGTGGTCTAAGAAAGCAAGTAACTTGTGTGCGAGGCCTCTGTACCAGTTCCTGCCCTGCTGTGTTCATACCCTGACCTCCTTCAGTGATGGACAGTTATCTGGAAGTCTAAGACGACATAACCCCTTTCCTCTCCTGGTTGCTTTGGTCATGGTCTTTTTCACAGCAAAAGAAACCCTAAGACTTACCCTGTCTACTTATCCCTGAATCTTTCTGGCAGTACTAAGGATTGAACCCAGGGCCCCACACATGCTGGGGAGTGTTCAATAACTGAGCTATATCCCCAGGTCTATTGTTAGTTATTTATTTTCATTTATTTCATTTAGTGAGTGTGTATGTGTGTGGATGCTTACCTACTGTAGCACATAGGTGGAGGCCTGAGGATTACTGAAGGGAGCTGGTTCTCCCCTTTCACCTGGTGGGTGAAACTGAACTCTGATTGTCAGGTTCAGGGGCAAGCGAGCCATCTTGCCAGCCTTGCTCTTTGGGTTTTTAAATTTTGAGACACAGTCTCACTAAGTTGCCCAGGCTGGCTGTTAATTCAAGCTGTACCAGAGGAAGGCCTTTAACTTGAATTTGGGAACCTCCTGCCTCACCTCCAGAATAGCTGGGATTATAGCCATGAGCAACCAGGTCTAGTTCTTTTTACTTTTTCAGAGAAGAAACACCATGACCATGACAACTTTTTTTTTTCTTCGAGACAGGGTTTCTCTGTAGTTTTGGAGCCTGTCCTGGAACTAGCTCTTGTAGACCAGGCTGGTCTGCAGTTCACAGAGATACGACTGCCTCTGCTTCCCAAGTACTAGGATTAAAGACATACACCACTACCACCCGGCTGACCATGGCAACTCCTAAAATAATTTTAATTGGGGTGGCTCGCTTACAGTTTCAGAGGCTCAGTCTTTTATCATCATGATGGGGTGCATGGCTGCAGATCACATGCAGATGTGATGCTGGAGTAGCTGAGAGTCTTACATCTTGTAGGTAACAGGAAGTTGACTGGGCGGTATCCTGAGCATAGGAAATCTTAAAGCCCACCCCTGCAGTGATACAGGTCCTCCAACGAGGCCATACCCACTCCAAAAAAAGCCACACCTCCTAATAGTGCCTCTTCCTATGAGATTATGGGGGTCAATTACATTCAGTCTATCCCAGTGGCACACGCCTTTAATCCCAGCACTTGGGCAGCAGAGGCTGGTGGATCTCTGTGAGTTCAAGGCCAGCCTGGTCTACAAAGCAAGCTCTAGGATAGCAAGGCTGTTATACAGAGAAACCTTGTCTTAAAAAAACATACAAACAAGCAAAAAAGGTATGTTTTTATTACTGTTTTTTGAAGATTTATTTGTTCTATGTCATATGTGTGACTGTTTTGTTTCCATGTGTGTATGTCCACATGTCTAGCGCTTGAGGAAGTCAGAGGAGAGTTTTTGGATCACCTGGAGCTGGAGGGCAGTTGTGAACGGTCACGTGGCTTCTGGGAGCTAAACCTGGATCCTCCATAAAAGCAGCAAGTGCTCTTAACCCCTGAGCAGTCTCTCTTGGCTTCTTTTTATTATTCTTTGGTGTGTGTGTGGTGTGTATGTGGTGTGTGTGTGTGTGTGAATGTGTGGTGTGTGTGTGTGTGTGTGTGTGTGTGTGTGTGTGTGAGTGTAGTGCCTTCTGAGGTCAGAGACGTGGTATTCCCTAGAGCTGGAGTTCCAGGCATCTGTAAGAACCATGTAATGTGGGTGCTGCGAACCCTGGTCTCTGTAGGAACAACACGTGTTCTTAACTGCTGAGTCACTTGTTTTGTTTTTTAAAGTCTTTTGCGATGTGTTCCTCCCACCTCACCTTTGGGCTAAAGCCTATTTAGACTTAGATGTTATCTTTACATTCTGCCTGCACGGGCCAGGACCGAGGGCTCCTCATTCAGCAACTGGAGATGATGCTTAGGAACTGAATGTCAAGCTGGAGAGATGGCTCAGTGATTGAGAGCACTGGCTGCTCTTCCAGAGGACCCAGTTCAATTCCCAGCACCCATGTGACAGCTGACAACTGTTGGTAACTCCAGGGGATCCAAGACCTTCATAAGACATGTGCAGGCAAAACACTAATACACATGAGATAAAAATAAATAAATTAAAAAGGAGAGAAGGGAAGAAAGAAAGAAAGGAAGGAAGGAAGGAAGGAAGGAAGGAAGGAAGAAAGAAAGAAAGAAAGAAAGAAAGGAAAAGCAAGCTGAATGTCTTTACTATTGTATACTTTCTAAGAATGGCCTTGCTTTAGAAACAAACAGCAGGGTATACTATGTCTCACTGAGAATCAGAGCCCTTGTACCCGGCTGGTAGGAGTGTAAGACAAAGCAAAAAGCCTCAAAAGCCTGCTATTGAATGTAAAATTACCAAGCCACCAGTACCAAATCTGGTCCTGCTCCTATAGGAAATATTTTAAACCCAGTCGTTTGTACATCAGAAGGTTCTCACAGTTAGTTCTACAGGCTGCAGACACAAGACAGAAGAGTCAGTCAATTGTACTCTGGTGAGGGCATTGTCTCTCAGCTGCTGCCTCCTGCCCTTTTCTTTCTGTCTTCCCATCCTCCAGCTCCCCCTCCCCTTCCTCCTGTTTTTTTTTTTTTGGGGGGGGGGGGATTCAGGGATGGTGGTGATAGTGGTGGTGGTGATTCTGTTGATTTAAGCCAGGGCCTCACAAATGCCAGGCAAGCATCTTACTGAGATGTATTTTCCAGCTCTTCAGACTTAGAGTGAGGTTGTGGAACTGTGTTTTACAGTCTGTCTTCTGAGCACAGGGAGATGTGACTATCCCAAACTGAGACTTGCTATATGTGTGAAATTTTCACTGGGTTTAAAAGCCTAGGTGTGAACCAAAGGATGCACAATACTTCATCACCATTTTTATTAATATTGTTTTTTCTTTTTTATTAAGATTTATTTATTTTATCTTATATGTATGGGTGTTTTTGCTCGTATGTCTGTCTGAGCATTACACATGTATATTGTCTGTGGAGGCCAGGAGAGGGCATCAGATCCCCTGGAGCTGGAGTGAAGGTTGTGAACCCCAACATGGGTTCTGGGGATCAAACCCAGGTTGTCTGAAAGCCTGTGCTTTCAATTGCTGAGCCATCTCTCCAGTCCCTGGTTTATTTATTTATTTACTTATTTGTTTGCCTAAATTCAACTAATCCAATTCACAGTCCTCCAGCCTCAACTTCCCAAGAAGTTGGGATATGGGTATAGGCTACCTTGCTAAACTAATGATATTTTAATAGTGATTACATATTCAGACAATAATATTTATATTATATTACATTAGATAAAGCATTATTATTATTATTATTATTATTATTATTTAAACAGTCGAGTGCTTCCTAGGGACATAATAGGTTTAAGCACAAATAAAATTTACAAGCTAAATACAATTTTCTTTCCTTTTTTTTGGAGTACGGGGGTGGGGGGGCGGGTGGGAGATGGTGTGGCGGAGGGGCAAAGTTTCTTATTGCCCAGGCTCCTCACACGCCCGAATCTATCCTTGAACTCCCAATCCTCCTGCCTCAGACCCAGTGCTGCACCACCATGCCCAGCCAAACAATCTTATTTCAAAGCTGGGAAGAAGCATACAAACTTGATTTTCTTCGAAGGATAGGTTTTGATTGGAATGAGACAATGACATTGTGACTTAGAGGCCCTGCAAGAAAAGAGTGCCGTCCTCGTGCGGAAAGCAAGAGTTACTGGCTCTTTGAATCAGGCGGGGAGTTTTTTTTTTTTATTATTTATTATGTATACAGTATTCTGTCTGCATGTTTTGCCTGCACACCAGAAAAGGGCACTAGATCTTATAGTAGATGGCTGTAAGCCACCATGTGGTTGCTGGGGATTGAACTCAGGACCTCTGGAAGAGCAGTCAGTGCTCTTTACCTCCGAGCCATCTCTCCAGCCCCAGTCGGGGAGTTTTGGAACTTTTCATAGATCAAAGTATTCATGTTCTTCTCCCTCCAGACACTGTGAGTTGACCCCAGGCTTTGATGCTAGGCCAGGGCTCGACCACTGAGCTGCACCACCTCTAGTCTTGACGGGGCTGCTTACAGTTGGTTCTATGATCAAAAGAAACAAGAGCCCCTACATGGACTGTAAAATGGTCTGTCTTTACCCCCACTGCACGTCTTCAATTTAAAAACTGCAGAACTTGCACAAGATGCATGGGCACATTCACTCCGCTTTGCAAAGGACACGCTTGGAACAAGCGTTCTTTATGCTTTTACTTACTATTCATCTCCCTTCCAGATCAGCAACGTCTTGTTTTTCATTTTACCACCCATCTGCATGTGCCTGTTCCGCCAGTATGCGACGTGCTTCAACAGCGGCATCTACTTAATATGGACTCTCCTAGTTGTAGTGGGTAAGTGGAGTCATGTGGGAGCGGGGACTGAAAGGGAGGAAGTGGGACCCCGAATGTTTCCTGTCCCTTTTGAACATAATGTTTTGTAAACCAAAGTCACTCTGACATCTTAGCCACTGCTCCGCTGATGCCAAAAGGACTCGGCTTGATAACAAGGCTGCCTGTAGCTATCACAGACCGGCACTCAGCGTCTGTGAGCAGCCACTGGTGGCGTGCCAGCGTGGTTTTCTGAGAACTTCTGAAGAACCCCTGAAACAATTGAAGTCTGATGAGATGTGGTTCCAATGGACTTAAAGAAAGAAAAATATTTAGACGTTAGGTCCCTCATTGTTCGGTGAAATATTTGTGTGATTTCCATTTCCTCTCTGGCAGTTTGGGAATTCTTTACAGGGAGATAGCGTTGACTTTTATTTACTGCCTGTTATCGTGAAGGTTCAGAGGATGGAGACAGAGTGTGCTTGGCTGTGGAATTCTTTCTGTTGTGATGTGCTGACGTTTGCGCCCAGCTTGAAACCTCCTTTCTAGCCTCCAGGCCTGAAAGCCTGACCTCTTGAGCCCCCTCCCCGAGAGTTAGAGCACTCTGGTGGTTCTGATGGCACCCGGAGAAGGGTTGTCTGTGTGAGTCTGTTCTGAATTACTTTTTGTTGGCCGTGATCGTTCCTAGGAATTGGATCTGTCTACTTCCATGCAACTCTCAGTTTCCTGGGTCAGATGCTCGATGAACTTGCCATCCTTTGGGTTCTGATGTGTGCTTTGGCCATGTGGTTTCCCAAGAGGTATTTACCAAAGATCTTTCGGAATGACAGGTAAGCTTGTGCTAAAGACTTTTTTGCTAGATGTGGTTACCATGCTCATCCAGTTAGCAAAGTAACACACTCAAGTTAAGCAATGCAACACACTCATCAAGTTAGCAATGTAACACACTCAAGTTAGCTATGTAGCACGCTCATCAAGTTAGCAATCAAGTTAGCTATGTAGCACGCTCATCAAGTTAGCAATGTAATACGCTAATCAAGTTAGCAATGTAACACACTCAAGTTAACAATGTAATACGCTAATCAAGGTAGCTATGTAGCACGCCCATCAAGTTAGCAATATAATACGCTCATCAAGCTAACAATGTAACCGCTCATCAAGTTAGCAATGTAAGACACTCATCAAGTTAGCAATGTAACCACTCATCAAGCAAATTACTGCCTGAGTGAGCTCAGCTAGCAATGAGCTCATCACACACTTGCTTATTGTCCACCGAGTTTAATGATCTGACAATACAGTTGATGGATAAAAGGGGAAAATATTAGCTCACAGATAAAAGGAGAAATCCCTGGGCAAGAGCTGATATTATGGTAGGGGCATAGAGTCAGAGATCTGATTTCCGTGATCTGAGCAAGAGAGAAACCACTCTCAGTGGAAGAGAAAATTTTGGATGGTATTTCAAAGCCCCTTGGTTCCTTCCTCGATTACGTCCTTGAGTGCAGTCCAATCCACCAACTTCATACACATGAAGGAGGGTTTATGCTCTGATTTTGCTCTTGGAGGTATAGAGCTAGTTTTAGATTGGATCTTATTTTATTTTGCTTTTTATAACACATACAGATACATTCTAGTGTACTCTCTCTTTCTCTCTCTGTGTGTGTGTGTGTGAGAGAGAGAGAGAGAGAGGGAGAGGGAGAGAGAGAGGGAGAGACTTGGGGTGTGTGTGTGTGTGTGTGTGTGTGTGAGAGAGAGAGAGAGAGAGAGAGAGAGAGAGAATGGAAACCCAGAACTTCAGGAAGGGATGCGTTTCAGCATCCATTGTGTTAGGATTATATGGTTATTAAGCAAGCATTTTCACGCACTATTTTATACTATGTGTTTCTTTCAGCCCTAAGATACAGCAGTAAACAGAGCATGAGTCTCTTCCTCTAGTGCACCTCCACTGTCCAAGCTGGGACGAGTGCAAGTGCACACACAAATGACAGTGTGAGGGGTGCTGGGGTGGGAACGAGCTGGGCTGTGCCAGTGACATCCATGCTCATTTCCAGTGTGATCAGGGAAGCCCATCTGAGAAGCTGTTCAAGGTTGTTCTCATTGGAAGGCACAGAGCCAATCAGCCTACTGAAGATGAGAAATGTACCCAAACACGTTAAACACACATCTCCCTACAGGATATCCTATTCTGTCGAAATACACGCAGCATAGAGATAACCACTTTAAAATTTTGGAGTCAGTGAAGCAAGCTGTGCCTGACTAGGGAAGAGATTATCAGAGCAATACAACAAGTAATGATGACTTCTGTGCTGTGTTGGAAAGGGGCAGGAGCGATGCAGCTCTTAAAGATTAAGATTTGGGGGACTGGAGTGATGGCTCGGTGCTCAAGGACATGGACTGCTCTTGCCAAGGATGCAAGTTTGACTCCCAGCACCCATGTCAGGCACTGCACAATTGCTGTAACTCCAGCTCCAAGGGTATTCGACACCTCTGGCCTCTGTGAGCATCTGCACTTATGTGCACCCACCCCTACACACAATTAAAGAGAAAAGAAAGAGAAAAAGACGAAGATTGTTTTCTGAAGCTTCAGTGTGAGGAATGTTTGTGGAAATGCTGCAGAAAGCACCTGGTGCAGTTGTGTGTATGCATGTAAATATCCTATTTTAGGCTCAATCAAGTAGA
Organism: Arvicola amphibius; assembly: GCF_903992535.2. Taxonomy (NCBI): domain Eukaryota; kingdom Metazoa; phylum Chordata; class Mammalia; order Rodentia; family Cricetidae; genus Arvicola; species Arvicola amphibius. Next base: position 59,272,115 of record NC_052052.2, on the reverse strand, counting down.
TTACATATATGCATATTTATACACATGTATAAAAACATATTCATTTTTTTAAAATTTAAAGATAAAAAGAAAAAATTAAAGATGTATTTATTTTACTCTATGCATATGGGTATTTTGCCAAGGTGTATGTCTGTTGTTTGCTTTTTGAGACGGGAACTTATGCATTCCTGGCCAAACTGAACTCACTAGGTAGATGAGCTGGGCCTTGCGCTCCTAATCTCCCCGCCTCTGCAAAGAGGTAGAGAGAAAATGTTCCTTGTGAATTAATCTTTATCCTTTGAAGTAGGACTTGACTAGTATTATTTCTGAATATAATCTAACATTAGAAGTACCCTCAAGGAAGTAATTTATCAAAAATACTGTGAGGAAGGGCAAGTTGGTAGACCTTTATCTTGCCTTCTAATCAGCTGAGAAAGTATGCTCTAAGCTCTCCCCCCCCCCCCCCTTCCTTCTTTCTTCCTGTCTCTGTCTGTCTGTTACTGGGAATTGAACTCAGGTCCTCCCACACACTCTTACACTGAACTACATTCCCAGCCCCAGAAAGTGTGTTTTCCAATGTGCCCAACAGCTGGGCCTGGTGGCACATGCCTTTAATCCCAGCACTTGGGAGACAGAGACAGACAACTCTCTTGAGTTTGAGGCCAGCCTGGTCTACAAAGTGAGTTCCAGGACATCCAGTGTTACACAGAGAAACCCTGTCTTTAAAAAAAATCAAAAAAACAACAAACAAAACAACGACAACGACAACAACAACCCCAATGTTCCCAGGCTGCTGTGGTGTCCCTAGAGTGTCCTGGAAACTCGATCTGTCTCAGGAGAAGCCCTGGAAGGGGAGGGACCAAGAATATGGGGCAATGTCACTTGCAGTTTTGCAGGTGAGGATACCAGCTCCTGGGGTACCCATCAGACACCTTGGCCGTTGCACTCTGCAAGACTTAGGGATGGACTGAATTGGAGCAACATGGGAATGAAGAAATGACAGACATACAGACAGAAAAGCTGGGATCCAATAGGTCTTGGGCTCCAATGCATCAATAGTAGCAGCAACGTGGAGATTCAGTGCCTGTCTTTCATACTTCTGACAAGATGAGGCAGGGTTAGTATATACAGCTGAGGCAGGAGCAGGGTTAGTATATATAGCTGAGGCAGGAGGCAGGAGGCAGGGTTAGTATATACAGCTGAGGCAGAAGCAGAACTAGTATATACAGCTGAGGCAGGAGGCAGGGTTAGTATATACAGCTGAGGCAGATGCAGGGTTAGTATATACAGCTGAGGCAGGGGGCAGGTTTAGTGAATCTTGGCAGGAGGTCTCTGGACAGAAGCAGTCTCAGGCTCTCAATAGAGAGGAGGAAGCCATTGTGCACGTGTTCTGCACGCAGTGTCAACATGCATACGTGGACGGGGAAGACTGCCATTTCCTGAGTTTGACCCAGGGAAGGCTTTGCCATTCCTCTGAGTCTGAGGCATTGTGGTCCTTGACTTGACCATGCTCTTGTCATCAACAGACACGCACTCACTACGTGATCAGCTCCACACACATTCTTGTGTGTTAGTTTCTGCATTAGAGAGCCACTTTCCCCTAAGAACTCATCTTTCAGATTTGGGGATCTGAGTGTGACACTGAAGAAGTGAGAATAAGGGTTTTCTCCAGTTGTGGCATTCTGTAGTCCTAGGTTGAAATTCCAAGCCCGCCTTCCACACCTTCAGTTCATGAAATAGAGTAGGGAGTGTTTACACGGGAGGAAAGGAAGCAGGGTGTTGATGTTGGTAACCGAAACCTATCAACTTAATAATGAAAACACCGAGCAGCGACGTTGGGAACTCACACAGACTATCACAGCATGGTGCAGTATTGATCTAGGAAGGATATGAAGATGTGAGCCCTGGGCATTGGGTGTGGGGAGAGTCATTTGGAGGCTCAGGACCACAAGTCCTTTCCTGATGGGAGGGGGTTGAATTCCTGCTGCTGATGCTTAGGAACTGGGTGACTTGGCCTGCTATCTCCTCATCTGTAAACTCCCCCAGGGCTGAGATCACACACACACACACACACACACACACCCCTAAGGGAATCAGAGAAAACTGAGAGATGGGTGTGAGTGTAGTTTATTATAGAGCCCTTGTATAGCGTTCATTGGGCTTTAAGCTTTTAGTCCTAGCATGGAAGATAATGCTGTCTATAGGAAGTTTTCATTATACCAGTAGGATATAATTGCTAGGTTAGGAAAAAACAGGTTCTCGTTTTACTTAGAAATCCCAGGACTCTTCAGAATATACACTCATCTGCTGATGGCTGTTAATAGCTTTAGGTATTTTTATTTTCAGACAAGGCAAGGAAAAAGGGTTATTACAGGCTGATGGAATGTCCTTCCCAAATAACCCCTTACATGTGCACTTATGAGTACCTTCTACAAAACCTACAGCCAACCCTCATTTCATAGCCCACCTAATTCTTAGAATCTTGAATGGCTAGGGCGCAAACTAGGCCCTGCCTGTCTTAGCGTACATAAGGCTGGAAGTGTAAATTCTCTGGCCCTTGGTGCCTCTCTTCAGAAGCAACAGGGTGAGAGAGATCTCTGAAGCCCTTCCCAGGCCAAGTGTTGTAGCACCACGACATAGCAAGGGCACTGTTTTAAGTAGGTGACGTTTCCACCGTGATCACTGAAACCACTGAGTCCTAACTATCTTACGGGACATCTCAGAAGTTTGCAGACTTGGTCTTTATCATCCATAAATGATGGCAGGTTTTATCCTCCAGAAAGTTCTTCTCACTTTGTGGGAGTAGAGGTGACATTTCCAAGTACTAAATATAAAATCAGGACCAGTGGAGGTTGACATCTTCCCCTTTAAGGGGTAGCTAATGATGACAGGGACAGCATTCTCGTGAGATAATGGTGATGAAGTTGGGTTGCTAGATTTCTGTTTGGGGAATACAGAAGATGGGGGTGCTAAGAGTTCCTGCACTGTGTGCTCTAGCATGAGACCCTATGGGCTGACAGCTAAACACAGTAGGGACTGCCTGCCATCAACAGTTTAGAATACACACTGTCAGGGCCCCTCACGCTTAGAAATTTCTAGCTCTCTAATAGCTAGGGCCTGCCGGCGACTCTTGCTTGGGTTTGCTGGGCTGGCTGACTTTCTGTCGGCCATGTGACCTCTGTTTACTTTCACGAGTTGCAAAATTGTGTGCGCGCACAGGATGTCCTCCTTGTCCAGTACATTCCTCCACTCCCTCTGGACCTATGTGGGGAGGTGTCTGCCACTGCCTCCTAAGGCATGCGCCTTTAAACTATTTGGCAGTATTAAACAGAACCTTTGGGGATTGTAATGGCTGTCCAGCCTGCTCGCCTTCAGAAGATATCATCAACGATAATATTTTTTTTTCTGTTCTGTTTGCTTTGTTCTGTTTTATTTTGAGACATGATCACACTCTTAGTCTAGCTGGCCTCAACTCATAGTAATAATCCTCCTGCCTCAGTCTCCCAAGTGCTGGGATTACAGACTGGGATTACAGATATGAACCCCAATGGCCAGCTCAACAGTAGTGATATTAACATATTATTAACTCTTACAAAGCTGGTGGTAGTGGGTCTTATTGGCACATCACCTAACCTGGACCCTATATTAAGTGCTGAAGTGCTCCCAAGAATGCCATGGGTGTTAGCTGTTCAGTTTCAAGTTGGAAAAGCTCGAGGCATTAAGCTTCTTCTTTTTGGTTTTTCAAGACAGAGTTTCTCTGTGGCTTTGGAGCCTGTCCTGGAACTAGCTCTTGTAGACCAGGCTGGTCTCGAACTCACAGAGATCCATCTGCCTCTGCCTCTACCTCCCGAGTGCTGGGATTAAAGGCGTGCGCCACTACCGCCCGGCTGGCATTAAGCTTCTTGCAGAGGACCCACAGCCACTGCACAGTGGGGCTGGATTTGTGAGTACATCTGCCCCATCAGTGCTTCCAGTCATTGTATTCCTCTTTCCAACTTGTGCTTGAATCCTAAACCACTGGGTACGGGAGGCGACATACCTGGCAAATTTGCTTTCTTTCCTCACCTCTTCCCTCCTGTCCCCTCTCCTTCTCTTTCTTTCATTTTTTCTTTCAAACAAGGTCTCCTGTGTCCCACGCTGGCTCCAAGCTTGCCAGCCGAGGACGACTTTGACCTTGTAATTATCCTGCCTCTTCCTTTCATGTGCTAGGATCACAAATACACATGACTATACTTAGCTTTTGAGATGCAAGGATGGACCCCAGTGCTTCATGCATGCTAGGGAAGAACTATGCTAACAGTTATATCTCTGGCTTCTGAGCCTCTGGTTATGTTTCCAATTGAAGAGGAGAGGGTTTAAAATAATTCATAGAGCTGGGTGGTGGTGGAGCACGCCTTTAATCCCAGCACTTGGGAGTCAGAGGCAGGCAGATCTCTGTAAGTATGAGGCCAGCCTGGTCTACAAAAGTGAGTTCCCAGGGCAGCTGGGACTTTAACACAGAGAAACCCTGTCACAGAAAAAAAAAAAAAAAAACAAAAAAAAACCAAAACCAAAAATACAAACAAAAACAAACAAAACAAGAACAAATTCATAGAAAAACTGGCAATGAAGACTGAAGGGTAAAACAATGTACAGCTCTGGGGTATGATGCACAGGTAAGGAAACACTCGGACTTGTCCTGAGGCGAAGAGAGGAGGGAGAAGGAACAGAGAGAGAACAGCAAAAGGCCTTAGCCTAGGTGTGTCAGAAGCAGGGAGAGCTGCCCAGCGCCCCAGAGGCCATCCTTGTGCTCGGTGCTAGTCGGGCTGTCCTCGGGCTGGACAGGCAGCTTTGCTTCCGGTAGCTGAAGCGCTCTAGCCTGTCAGGAAGAAAACATGAGTCTCTTGAGCATTTGCGGCCTGCTTCCTCTCACGTGTGCCGGTTCCCCTCCGGTTCAGGGTTACAAAGCCGGTTCATTCCAGTCAGAGGGTTGGCAGCTTGATCAACGATTTCCTGCGCCTCCAGGAGAAATGAATGCCTTTCCTCTTTAGAAGATAAATTTGTGTTTCGAGGGGTCGATGTTCTTTGATTTCTTTATAATAGAACTTCATTCCAATCAGTTTCCTAACTGTGACCTGTTCCGGGGCTCTTGGCCAAAACAAATTCTGCTAAAGACAAAGAACAGAAACTACAGGAAAATGGTGCTCCTTAATTTAAGTCATGGATAAGGCTCTATAGATCAGGAAACGGGGTCCCCGGAGGGAAGAAGTGTGTCCAGGATCACGTCGCCTCTTCTGGCTGGCTCCACTTCCCTGCAGGCTTTGAGGAGAGTGTCAGGGATCTGTCATGTTTAAAGACTTGTCAAGACAGACTTCCAGTTCACGCTAGACACACAGGCTGCCAGGAAATACTGCCTATTTGATTCCCGCCCCCCCCCCCAACTTTTAGTTTTGTAGGTTGGGCACACAGGATTTGTTTTCTTTTCAAGTAGTGACGCTTATGCTTTATTAATGGTCTCTGATTGTCTCATAAAAGTCATGCATGATGACCTGGTAGAACAGGGCTTGGCAAGGTTCGGGGCTAAATGGGTTCTGTGAAGTTTTATCAGCACGTAATACACATTCCTGATCTTATCTGTACAAAGGCAGCGTTGAGTGTCTATGGCAAAGAGCTCAGGGTTTGCAAAACCTAAAATGCTCTCACACTTTACAGTTTTTTTTTTTAAATTCAAGAAAGGGTCTTTTTTTAAAAATTTATTTTATGTGCCTTGGTGTGAAGGTGTCAGATCCCTTGGAACTGGAGTTACAGACAATTGTGAGCTGCCATGTGGGTGCTGGGAGTTGAACCCAGGTTCTCTGGAAGGTCAACCAGTGCTCTTAGCTGCTGAACCATCTCTCTAGTCCTGAGACAGGGCCTCAAAACATGTTATGTAGCTGAGGCTGGTCTTGAACCCCTGATCCTCCTGTCTCTACCTTCCAAGCGCTGGAATTATAGTCTTGTGCCATTGTGTCCAGTTTATAGGAAAAAGTCTGGTCAAGTCCTGTAGGTGAACATCTGAAGAAACACAGTTAAGAAAAGGGAACTCATTGTCCGTGTCTCTCCCAGAGAGTTAGGTTGATTGTGGCTTAACCATTTTCACAGCTAAACGTTTTCAAACTCTTCGATTTCCCAACAATCAGCTCCTGGAGGAGAGTGGATGGCTTTTAGATCTGGTTCATCTATAACCCAATAATACTTAGTGTAGGACAGTAGTTCTCAACCCACGGGTCGTGACTCCCTTAGGGTCACAGCTCAGATACTTACATTATGATTCATATGTAACAGTAGCAAAATTACAGTTATGAAGTAGCAACGACAATAATATCATGGATTGGGGTCACCACAGCGTGAGGAACTGTTTTAAAGGGTCACAGCATCAGGAAGGTTGAGAACCTCTGGTGTAGAAGTTCTCAGCTTGCACAAATATGCCAGCTGCACCTTGCCAATAGTAACAAACAATTGGAGAACACTTGCCCAGCATATACAAGACTGGGTTCAGTCTTCAGCTTGGGGTTGGGGAGCATGGTAAATGAATAAGCAAGATCTCCTTTGCTAATGGATTTGGTTTTGGTTCCACTGATTCAGGGGCAGGTTCAAGGCAGCCGTGTGTGTCCTGTCTGTAGTTGCAACATGCCTGGCATTCGTCAAGCCTGCCATCAACAATATCTCTCTGATGACTCTAGGGATCCCATGCACTGCCCTGCTCATTACGGAACTGAAGAGGTGAGTGCCATTCTTCCTGTCTTTAGTTGCCTGGGTAACCACTTTATTCTGGGAAGTTGTAGATGAAGACTTCAGGTTCATAGCTGAAACATTGAAAAAATACTCTTTTATTTTTAAAATACATCTTTACACTTATGTATTTTATTTTGTGCATATGTGTATATGTCTGAATGTGTGTATCGCACCATGTGCATGCACCAGGAGTCCTCAGAGATCAGAAGAGTAGTTCAGTTCCCAGAACTGGAGCCACATATGTCATGAGCTGCCTGACCTGTGTGCGGAGACCAGATCTGGGTCCTCTGGGAGAGCAGAGTGCTCTTAACTTCAAAGCCATCTCTCCAGCCCTTCCAGAAACATGTTATATGGGCTGGAGAGATGGCTCAATGGTTAAGAGCACTTGTTGCTCTTCCAGGGATCCTTGGTTTCATTCCCAGCATCTACACGGCAGCTCCCAAGCATCTGCCACCCTCTCTGACCTCTGCAAGCGCTAGGCATGCACTCGATATGCACATGGTGCACATACGTTCAGGTGAAACATTCATACACACACAAAAAAAAGAATGAAAACATATTTTATTTTAGGTCTTGGGTGTGGTCTTCTAGCCACGAAATACATATGATCACTGATCTAATTTTAAGACTTGATGAAAACATTGTTTTCGCTATAGTTACCTTTATGTATTTGAATCCATGCTTTCTCTTACTATGAGCATTAAATGTCTTGGTTTTGTGAAACCAGCTCTTGTTATGTAGCCAAGGCTGGCCAGGCTGGGACCAACTCATACTGATCTTCCCACCATAGCTTCCTTAGTGCTGGGGTTATGAATGTGATGTACCAGGCCCATGAGTGAGTTTTTAAAAACAACAAAAGAGGGGCTGGAGAGATGGCTCAGAGGTTAAAAGCATTGCTTGCTCCTCCAAAGGTCCTGAGTTCAATTCCCAGCAATCATATGGTGGCTCACAACCATCTGTAATGGGATCTGGTGCCCTCTTCTGGCCTGCAGGCCTACACATAGACAGAATATTATATACATAATAAATAAATATTAAAAATAACAACAAAAGGCTTTTATGTGTGTGGGTGCTTTGTCTGTGTACCACTTGCATGCCTGGTACTTGGAGAAGCCAGAAGAAGGTATCAGATTCCCTAGATCTGGAGTTAAAGATGGTTGTGTGCCATCATGTGGATGCTGGGAGTTGATCCTGGGGCTCCCTGGAAGAGCAGTCAGTGTTCTTAAACCCTTGAGCCATCTCTGCAGCTTCCAAATATTTTTATAAAAAATAATGTTTATTACATTTGTTCTTTGATAATTTCATCCATGTGTATAATATATTCTGGTTTCTCTCACCCTCCCAACCTTGTCAGCACCTCTCATCCTTCCCAACAAATCCATTTCTCACATTTTGTCTTTTTGCTTTGTAACCCACTGAGTTTAACCAGGACTGTCTGTATGAATATGGCTTTGGAGCGGTCTGGGAGCCTGATGGGCTCACCTATGAGTATGCGCCTGCTCTCCCACCAGGAACCGCCCTCTGATCAGTGACTGACAACTGATAGGCCCAACCAGTTGTAGCCCTTAGTATCTTCCAGTTCTTAGAGTCTTTCCACCTCCTCTTCCTCCATGTCCCCTGAGCGTTAGAAGGAGTGACATCGATGTCCTGTTTCGGGGCCAAGTACTCAACCATCACTTATTCTGAGCACTTGAGCAGACAGCCACGAGTCCCTGCATTCACTGCTGTTTGTCTATGAATGTAAATGCAAACACTTAGAAGGCAGTTTGGGTTCATATCAGTTTAGTTGCCCCCTTAGGGGCTAAGACCCCTCAGCTATGGGTTTGACGAAGTTTGCAGGACCACAGTTCTGAGCATCTTTTTTTCATATCTTTTAAAAAAATATTTATTTATTTATTTATTTATTTATTTATTATGTATACAATATTCTGTCTATGTGTATGCCTGCACGCCAGAAGAGGGCACCAGACCCCATTAGAGATGGTTGTGAGCCACCATGTGGTTGCTGGGAATCAAACTCAGGACCTTTGGAAGAGCAGGCAATGCTCTTAACCTCTGAGCCATCTCTCCAGCCCCAGCTCTGAGCATCTTAATTGAAATTTGGTCTTTGTCCCTCAGATTGTAGTACACAGTACTACCCACTGAGTGGGAGAGCAAGAGAATCTGAATTATGGCTATATTAAATTTAGTTAATTTTTGAACATTTAGAGTTCAAAATAGTGGAATAATTTTCCACTATTATAAATGCCTATGTAATGAACATCTTTGTGTATTTTGGTCTGTAATAACTAGTTTTAAACTTCCAAACTGGAACCGAGAACCTCTGTCTAGTTATAAAGTTATGTCAGGAATGAGGACTCTTGGGCTGTCTGGAGAATTGGGAAGCCACCCCCTCCTTATCCCTTGGCTTCTGTGACCTGGGCAACCCAGGTTGTTCTGCTTGGCTGTTTCTACTGTACTCCTTGTCTTCCTGGGTAACTGTTCTCCAAACTTGAGCCTTTTCATTTATTTCTTGAAGGTCTCATTCACCCTGAGTCCAGTATCATGTCCCTTTTTGACTCTGCTTTTGGTTCTTATCCCCTGAAATCTACTCTCACATTTTCTTTTTGTTTGTTTGTTTGTTTTTGTTTCTTAGAGACAGGGTTTCTCTGTGTAGCTCTGACAGTCCTGGAACTTGCTCTGTAGACCAGGCTGTCCTTGAGCTCACAGAGATCCACCTGCCTCTGCCTCCCAAGTGCTAGGATTAAAGATGTGCACCACCACCGCCTGACTCAGTCTCATATTTTCAACTGTATGCTGGGAATCCTCCATCAGACTGTCTGTCCCCCAATACTCAAGGCTCTGGTTTGTCTCCACCCTTCCGTGTGCCACCTCACTGCCCTTCACAAACCCCATTTTAAAATTCCCAAATGAGAACTAACAAGCTGGGGGGTGGTGGCACGCGTCTTTTTTCCAGCACTCAGGAAGCAGAGACAGATGAATCTGTGGCCAGCCTGGTCTGTAGAGTGAGTTTGAGGACCGCCAGGGCTAAACAGAGAAACCCTGTCTTGAAAAACTAAGCAACAGCTGGGCAGTGGTGACCTGTGCAGCACTCGGGGGGATCTCTGTGAGTTCGAGGCCAGCCTGGTCTACAAGAGCTCATTCCAAGGCAGCTACGGCTGTCACACAGAGAAACCCTGCCTCAAAAAAATAAAAAGAAAGGAAAAGGAAAGAAAAGGAAAAAAGAAAAATAAATGAAAGAAAAGACAAACCAAACAACAAAATTTCTCAAATGATAAAGGCACCGCTGTTGCTAATCCCATTCATTGCCCCCCTAAATCTCCTGCCACTGCAAAGGCCCTCTGTCTTCCATAGGAACTCTTTGGCCAGTGTTTCCCATTACCTCCTCCCATTCCCCACTTCCCACCCTCACACCTCTCCAGTAGGCCATTGCATCTGTTTTCTGCCTCCTCTCTTCTTCCCCTAGTCTTCATTCTTAAAGGGGGTAGTTTTCATATTGCCCCTTTGTCCTGTACACAAACCTTTAGTGGCTCCGCAATTGCTGTCCCGCTTTCTCTGATCTTGCTTCCTTCCCTATGCCTGGTGACCAGTCAGTCTGGACCAGCTCTTTACTTTTTTTTTTCCTCTTCAGCCCTACTTGCTTGCGCTTTGTCCTCCCAGTCAGCAGCCCTTCCCCACCACTGCCTTGCAAAGACCCAGCCTTCCTATATCAGCTTCTTAGATGCCAGCTCCTTGGGGACTTCCTATCCCTTTCTTCTTCCTCGGTTAGCTCAGCATCTCTCTTCCCAGACTCTGTGCCTTTACATTGGGTTTAATGTGTGCTCCAATGAATATGGGTAATTTTCTTCTTCTCTCTTTCTGGTATATTATTCAAAGGCAGAAATTATACCTATCTGTACATTTTCCAAGGTGACTATTACCTCTGAAAATTCTCAACTCTGTATTCTCAAGGTAGCTCTATTTCATTTTAGATTCACATGATTGCTTGAGAATGCAGTAGAAAATGCTGGAAGAAACTTGGGGGATCAGGAGCTAGACAGCACTAAGTTGGGGGCTTGGCTTTGCCTTCAAGTAGCTCAAAAATCCAGGGCATTTTCTTCACTTCCTTGGGTCTTCCATAATAAGACTAAGGTCTATTTAAAAAAAAAAAAAAAACCGAGGGCTGAAGAGATGGTTCCGTGGTTAAGAGTACTGGTTGCTCTTCCAGAGGACCCTGGTTCAAGTCCCAGCACCCACATGGCAGCTTCCAACTGTTTGTAATTCTAGTTCCAGAGGATTCAGCACCCTTGCACAGATACATGCAGGCAAAACATAAAATAAATAAATCATTAAAAAATGAATAAACAAAGCTGGGGGCCCTGGCAACACTTAGGAAACTAAGACAGAGCTGCCATTTCAGAGAGAATTTGTCTCAACAAACAAGGCGGCAAACTAAACAGCAGAGCTTATGTCTTTTGATCTTCCAGTGAGTGTAAAGAAGTTGTTATCTCGTGCAGAATCTATCTGATGGTGGCTAGTCAAGAAATACTAGTTATGGCTGTATATAGTGATGCTTACCTTTAATCCTAGCACTTGGAGGTAGCCTCGGGGTAGAGGCAGGCAGATCTCTGTGAGTTTAAGGCCAGCCTGATCTACACTGTAAGTTCTAGGCCAGCCAGGGCTACACAGGGAGACTGTCTCAAAACAAAAATAAACAAAAAAGGAATACTAGTTGTATTATTTAGTTTTCTGTTGCTCCGCTCTAACACCATCACCGTAGCAACTTCTAGAAGAGTGAGTTGATTTGGGCTTGAAATTCTGGAGTGGTCCAGATGGGTCCTTCGTGGTAGAGAAGCATGCCAATCAGTGGCAGGCATGCCGGCAGGAGCCAGGAAGCAGAGAGGCCACCACTGCCTCTACAGCAAACGTGGAGTGGGAGGCAGAGAGAACTGGAAGCGGGAGAGGCTGTACCATATATTCTCAGAGCTCCCTCAAGCAGCAGAGTTCCTCTAGCAAGGCCCCACCTCAACAGCACCACCAACTGGGCTCTAAGTGTTCAAATGTCTGAGTTTATGCCAGTTTCATTCAAATCCTTAAGTTTGAACAAGGACTCCAATCAATAGAAAGAGAGACAAATAGCTCCTGCAGTTTCAGCTTCTCTTGTATGGACCCTTCCTTTCCTATCAAGGGATCCTCCCTGTGTTCTTAACTAGAGTTGCCCACTGAATGGCCTTTTCTCATTATTTGTGGCCTGAAGTTCTGGTGCCTGAGTTTTGGGGCCTGCTTTCAACTTCATCTATCCAAGCCTGGTTACTAAAAGATATTAAAGGTTTGTGGAAGACATGTGACTAAGTAGCTGTTGAAGATATCTAAACATTCTATTTGGGGCATTCAGTCCAGTGGCACTGGCTTCTTTTTGGCCTGAAGTGAGTAGAGTATTCTAGATTTAGATGTTTTTGTTGTTGTTGTTTGCTTGTTTTGTTTTGTTTTTTTGTATTTGTTTTTGTTTTGTTTTGAGATAAGGTCTTTCTACTAGCCCAGACTGTTCCAGGACAGAACTCACTACATAAACCAGGCTGGCCTTGAACTCAGAGATCTGCCTTCCTTGGCCTCCTGGGATTTAACACTGGGTTTGTGCTGTCTTTCTTATCTTTAGTGTTTTTTTTTTAATCTATTAGCTGCTTTCCTGTAATTTCCTGTAATTGCAGAAGTCACTGGCGTGGAGAGTTACCTGTCTCTCTCAGCCCTCGTCTTCTTTGTGTTTCCTGTTGTGCTAAACAGGGATACTATGTGTTCAGATGCCCAAGCCGGAAGCTGTTTTCCTGACCATCTCCTCTGGTCTTGCTCATTGTTCTACTCGTTAGCATGGCAATGTGGATAAAATTCAATCTTTCACACATATCTCTGCTGCCCCAACACACACACACACACACACACACACACACACACACACACACACACACACGGGAGGCAGAGGCAGAGGCAGGTGGACTGGCTCCATAGCTACTGGGAAACCCCATCTCACAAAACCAAAGGAAAACAAAAAGATTCTCAGGAAAAAGGGTACTCTTGGTGCTCTCGGCATTTCCTGCCAGCATCTGCCCTGTTTGTTTTCATAAGGCATAGGCATGGCGTGTCCACGCCAGTTTGTCTCATTGTGCCTTGCTTTTCCCCGGGGGCCAAAGAGGAAAGTCTGCCTTTTACTGCCTTGCTTCTCTCTAGCCTTCCTTCCTGAAGCATGTCTGACTAATAGAGTTTCAGTGTTCGTTCTGAACCTTCACTCACCAGGAGAAAATGAAAGCTTATTCTGATTCAGGGTCATGACCTCATATCATTGAACTTTGGGATGTTTAAATCATGCTACTAGGAGATTCTCTTGTATTTAAAATATTTTAAAAACAACTTTTCCTGGGGGCTGGAGAGAAGGCGCTGTGGTTTAGAGCACTTAGAAGTTTTGGGCCACTATTATACCAACATATCTTACAGGCGGGAAAGTCACTCTTGTAGATCAAAGGGTTTGTAACTGTTTGGAGTTTATCTCTCTCCTTTGGTAGCATGAGGACTACCTTCCAGTACTGTGAATACTCGTCCATAGGGGTGAAGGCTCTAGGTAGGCACCAACTTGAATTCCCAGTGTTCTGTGAGTTGAGTATGTGCTGTCTTCAGTATCAGGGCCTTACTGTCAGTGTGTGGAGAGCCAAGGCAACTCATAGAAGGAAGGGTTTCTTCGGGCTCACACTTCCAGAGGCACAAGAGTCCGTCACCATCATGGCGGGGGAAACATGGTGGCAAGCTGATAGCTCATGTCATAAACAAGCAAACAGGAAGCAGTGAGAGCAAACTCAAAATGGCATGAGTCTTTAAACTCTTAAAGCCCACCTCCAGTTGACATCTTGTGACAAGGCAGACAGTGCCACCCACTGGGGACCAAGGAGTCATTCAATGAGAAGGTCTCCTAACTGCACAGGCTGCCTGAGCAGACACTTGAAGACAGATAACCACATGGTCACATAAGCGAAGAGCACCTGGGCAGAGGCAAAGCAAGCAGGAGGTTGTAGGGCCCATTCATGCTAAGCCCCAGCGTGTTTGAGTAACAGCATAGTTTGAACAAAGGTGAGGACCATGGGGAGAAAAGGAAGGGGAGCCTACTCATGGGGCATTGGGCCTTGGCCACTGTGAATGCTCTCTCTCATTAGGGCCTGGAGCAGAACATTGTCAGCTGACGACAAGGACAAAGGTGGCAGTAGGTTAGAGAGGAGGCCTGGACCCGTGCAGTAAGAGGGCAGATTTGGGTAGATTCTGAAAGAAGAGCTAAGAACCCGGATGTGGGGTCTGTAGGCAGAAGGAAAGACTAGTTTGAACTTGTATCTGTGTTAGACATCAGGGTGCCCTGTCAAGATGGTGGGTTCTATGCAACTGGAGTGGGGGCCAGGACTGGTGGGAAATAAGGTTGTGTGATATTTACATCCCATGTATACCTGTGATATTTACATCTGTGGCTATGTTCGGTAAGACGCCAATGCCAAGGGCTGGAGCGGAAGACCAGTTGTGGAGATACAGGAGAGGAAGGTAGCCAGCAGACCCTACGGACACCAGAACTGACCCTCCCCCTCTGCCTTGCAGGTGTGACAATGTCCGTGTGTTTAAGCTGGGCCTCTTCTCTGGCCTCTGGTGGGCCCTCGCCCTCTTCTGCTGGATCAGTGACCGAGTCTTCTGTGAGCTGCTATCCTCTGTGCACTTCCCGTACCTGCACTGCGTGTGGTGAGCTCCTGCCCTGGGGTGGTGGCATTGACTCTGGGTGTCCCCGCTTGCTGCTGCTGGGCTGGGTGCTCCCTACCGGGTGCACGGATGGGCTCAAGGGAGGGGTGCAGCACCAAGCATTCTCCTTTCCCCGTCAGACATTTTAGAAACAAAGTAAGGTAAAGTGTGAAAATGGCTCCAGGGAGCCAGGGAGCTGGTTTAGCCAGGACATCCCTGCCACCCCCCCCCCCCAACCTAATTGTTATGCTGCTCGGCGAGTTGGCAGCCTCTCCTGCAGCTCCTTAATTAGTACCAGGGAGCCTGAAAAGTGAGTCTGCAACCTGAGCCCCAAGGTCTGGATGGATGGTGGGGGAGGGGGAGTTGGGGACCTGAGTGATGTGAGGACAGGACAGGTCCCCAATAGTAACCACACCTTCAGGGCCCATGTGACCAATGAGAGCTTGGATCTCACAGGTCATCTAGGGACAGTCTCACCTGTTCTTTTGTACAGCTCTAGAGAGAGCCTAGGGGACTGGAGTCTGTTGTTGACCATCAGTCAGACTGTTTGATGACAAGGAGCTAGAGCATCTATGTTTTGGGGAGCCTGGGAAGGACTCTAAAGGTCAAAGAAAACCCCTGAGGAAGGGGAGGAGGCAGTGGAGGAGTGGGCGCGCGGGGTAGGGGGGAGGTGTAGCTCAGTGGGAGAGTGCCTGCCTGGCACGCACAAGCCCCTGGGTTCAAACTCCAGTGAAAAAGGAGGAAGCGGGGATGTGGAGTGGCTTTCTTCCTAGAAGCTGCTTCAGCTCCAAACCCAGGACAAGGCAGAGTCTCTGTCTCTCATGACTGCTAAATACAAACGGTGGCAGAGAACAATGGTTGTCAAATGTCCGGGAGATTAGGAGCATCCAGGCAAAGTGCAATAGTGCATCCGTGTCCGGAGTCATCTTCACAGGGGACATACTGAGTCCATTTATGCTCTGGGGATGGTGGCTCACACCTGCCCTCCGTCTTCAGAGGAGACAGATCCCAGTGTGCTCTGGGGATGGTGGCTCACACCTGCCCTCCGTCTTCAGAGGAGACAGATCCCTGTGAGATCTGGGGATGGTGGCTTACACCTGCCCTCCGTCTTCAGAGGAGACATACAGATCCCTGTGTGATGATCTGGGGATGGTGGCTCACACCTGCCTTCCCAGCACCTGACAGGCTGAGGCAGGAAATTTGTCACAAGATCCAGGTTAGGATGAACTACATAGTGAGGTCCATCACACACACAAACACAATTGTGTGTGTGTGTGTGTGTGTGTGTGTGTGTGCGCACATGCACACATGCACGTACATGCACAAACATTCCTCAAAAAAGTTCTTTTTTCTCCTTCATGCTAATGAAAAATGAGGAAGAAAAGAAATGAACCGCCAGGCATGGTGGCACACACCTTTAATATTCAGGAGGTAGAGTCAGCAGGTATCTGTGAATTCAAAGCCAGCTGGGTCTACATAGCACCAACGTAGGCTGACTACATCGGTATAAAACCCGAGAGAGTTTTTAAAAGGAATTCTAGACATACACCCATAAGAAAGAGAGTTTAGCACAGCTTCTTGGTAGCCTAATGTTTGCAGAATAAGAGTTTGTTTCCACTAAACTGTCTCCTGAGCTCATGTCGTTTCTAATATTAGAAACTTTGTAAATAATCTGTAAAAACATCTATATTGAGTCTAATCTTTATAGGTTAAATTATAAGACGGCAACACACTTTTTCTTTTTTCTTTAAAGTAAGGCCTTGGGCCGGGGATGTGATTTAATGGGTACAGTGCCTGCCTAGTGTAAACAAAGCCCTGGATTTGATCCGCAGCACCACATACAGGGTCAGAATCTTAATAGTCGGCAGACTGAGGCAGGAGGATTACAAGCAAGTGCAGTTTGAGTTACAGAGTGAGACATTATTTTATTTATCTTTTTTCTTTTTCAGTTTTGGTTTTCCAAGGCAGGATTTCTCTGTGTAGCCCTTGGCTGGCCTCAAACTCACTCTGTAGACCAGGCTGGCTTCAAACTCTCAGAGATCTACCTGCCATTGCCTCTGAAATTCCGGGATTAAAGGTGTGTGCCACCACCCCCTTGGCTTTTGTTTTGCTTTAAAATACAATTTCATTATGTAGTACTAGTTGGCCTGGAACTCTGTGCACACCAGTCCACAAAGAATTGCCCACCTTTGCTTCCTGAGTGCTGAGATCAAAGGCATGCGCTACCATGCCCGGCTGTTTATTTCCTGTTTGAGACAGTCTTGTGTATTCCAGGTTGGCCTCAAATTCACTGTGCACTCCCAAGTGCTGGAGTTCAGGCTAGTGCCACCCTGTCAGGCTTGGTTTTGTTTCCGTTGGCAGTGCTAGGGGTCGTGGATGCCAGGCAAGTCTTCTGCTACTTCTTCCCTGAGCAGCTCCCCCCAGTCCTGCGGTCACTTTCCTAAAGTCTCCTAGAGGGCCTCAGCCCACATGCTCATGCCTGTAGGTGGTTATTAACTCTTAAATCTTTGCAACCTGATAGGAAAAAAATATTTTTGTTTTCATGTCTTTAAAGACAGTGTCACTAGATGATTTTAAGATGTAACCTGAATGGTAGCTTTCGATTGTAATCAATTGCGATCTTTCCAATTCGCCTGTTTCCCCTTTGGAAGCATGCCTTCTGATGTCTCTGTCTTCAGCCATTAACTGCCTGCAGTGACTATGTGCTGTTTGTTGTGCATGTTTAATTAATTACTCATTAGTTAATAATTGTTATGTTCTCACTGTGTAGCCCTGGCTAGCCTGAACTTGCTGGTAGACTAGGCGGGTTTCAAACTCATAGAGATCCGCCTGCCTCTGCCTCCCGAGTGCTGGGATTAAAGGCGTGCACCACCACTGCCTGGCTTGAAGAGGTTTTTAAAGCATAAAGAACAATACCAGAGCCGCCATATGCTCTGACTCCAGTTTCTGGCCATCATTGGGGGCGGGTTGTGTTGGTACTCCCCTTCCCCACTCTTCATCCAACCCCATTTGAAAACACAGCTCACACAATGTTTAGAATGATTGACACTTATAATAACGATTGACATTTTTAGCATTAGTTTTAGTGCTTTACCACGTAGGGCAAATATTTCCCCCAGTTTCCTATTTTGTTTTTTATTTCTTTTTATTTTTTTATTTTATTTATTTATTTATTTATTTATTTATTTTTTGGTTTTTCGAGACAGGGTTTCTCTGCAGCTTTTTTTTTTTTTTTTTTTTTTTTTAGAGCCTGTCCTGGAACTAGCTCTTGTAGACCAGGCTGGCCTCGAACTCACAGAGATCCGCCTGCCTCTGCCTCCCGAGTGCTGGGATTAAAGGCGTGCGCCACCACCGCCCGGCCCTATTTTGTTTTTTAAAAGCACATTAATAGTTTTGCGCTGTATTCATTTTGAATTCTGTTGTCACACATGTCTGACTTTTCTCCTTGGTTTCTGGACTTTGTGTCATTCTAAGGACAGCCTCTTCCATCACCGTCACAGGAGCACAGGTCCTTTGGACTATATATCAAAAGCACAGGGGCCGGAGAGATGGCTCAGCGCGTCTGAGCACTTGCTGCTCTTGAAAAGGGTCCTAGTTCAGTTCTAGCACCCAGGTTGAATGGCTTTCAACTACCTGTAATTCCAGTTCCAGGGGATCCCATGCCCCTTTGTGGCCTCTGCAGGTACCTGCACAGCGGGCCATACACTCACACAGGACACACATACATACAGATTAAAGCAAAGCATTAATCTTTATTATTTATTAATAGAATGTAAAGCATTGTATTTTAAATCTCTTCTTAAGTAATTAAGCATTTTTTTTACATTTATTTGTTAATTTGTGCTTGTATGTATATGTGTGTGGATGTGTGCATGGCGTAGGCCATGTGTAGAGGTCAGAGGACCCCTTTTGGGAGCCAGTCAGCTCTTTCCTTTTGCTATGTGGTTTCTGGGGTTTGAGCACAGGCCATTAGACTTGGTGGCAGTTCATCAACTGGGACATCTCATGGGTCCATAGTTTAAATCTTTAATTCATTTGGGATTGAGTTTCAGTATAGGGTATAAGGAAGAATCTGTCTGCCCTTAAAGAAATTATTTCCTGATAAAGGTCAAAATTGAAGCTTTTGACAGGTAAAGATAGTGGTTTTTTTTTAGATAGTTTTTTTTTTTTTAAAGATTTCCCCATAAAGCTGCAATCATACTTTAATGTAGGATGATTTCCGATGAAAAGCACAGGCTGCACTTATTGCTAAGGTGAGAATGTGGTATTTAATTTGAGGTTAAAGCACTTCCGAT
Source organism: Arvicola amphibius (assembly GCF_903992535.2). Taxonomy (NCBI): domain Eukaryota; kingdom Metazoa; phylum Chordata; class Mammalia; order Rodentia; family Cricetidae; genus Arvicola; species Arvicola amphibius. The sequence continues at coordinate 59,253,351 of NC_052052.2, read as the reverse complement.
TTTATCCTTAGCCCTCAGTCTTACTGGGAAGACCCTAAAGATATTTGGTCCAATTATCAAATAGAATTTTTTTTTTTTTTTTTTTTTTTTTTTTTGAGACAGTGTTTCTCTGAGCAGCTCTGGTTGTCCTGGAGCTCGCTCTGTAGACCAGACTGGCCTCAAACTCACAGAGATACACTTGCCTCTGCCTCCTGAGTGCTAGGATTAAAGGCACAGGCCACCACTGTGTGAACTTAAATTTGCTTAAATTTGTGGCCGTCCTCTTGAGTTGGCCTCTACAGTGCCCGGGTTATGGGTCTGAGCTACCATGCCATTTCGCATGGTAATGTGTTGAAGTCTAGGATGCTCTCAAGTGCGCAAGATCTTTCCCTCTGGATGGAAGTGGCAGCTGGGGAGGCGGGTGGTCCAGGAAGATGCAGGAGTCTACGACCGCACGGTCTGAGCCTGCGCCAGGCTCACCGCTCTCCTCTCTTGCAGGCATATTTTCATCTGTCTTGCCGCCTACCTGGGCTGCGTGTGCTTCGCCTACTTCGATGCTGCCTCAGAGATACCCGAGCAAGGTCCAGTCATCAGATTCTGGCCTAGTGAGAAATGGGCCTTTATCGGTATCCCTTACGTGTCCCTCCTGTGTGCCCACAAGAAATCGCCTGTCAAGATCACATGATGGCAAGGCAGTGGCCGGCTTCTCGACTTATTTCTCTTCGTGCACTGGGATTTATTTGCTGGCAAAACTAGCCACGGGGGTTGAAGAATCGGTGTGGGTGTATCTGTTTAAAATTCTCTTCCTCTGGACCACTGTGCCTGGGGAGGAGGTCCATCTTTTCCCTAGATGGGGGATGCAGGGCTCAGGGAAAGTAGGTGTGTCTTATTCAGCATCCTTTCTAGGCACGTGGGCTTGCTGGCTTGTCCATTTTGGCAGTGGCAGAGCAGTTCTTTGGGAGACCCAGGGCAACTTCTTGCTGGACAAGGTGGCTTGCTTGTGAGTACACAGGAGTCAGCTTCTCTGATATACAAGATTTTCGGGTTTTGTGATGGAAGGTGCCGGAGCTTTTCACTGGCAGGGGAGAAATTGTCCTTCAACAAAACCAAGAGGACAGAACACACAGGGGGCCTGTGACTGAGGGGGCTCGTCACCTGCACCTCCTAGCCTTCCCAGGTTTTCTATGAGCTGTGGATCCTTCAACCACTACCTCGGCTGAGAGAGGGAGACTTGGTATCAGAGGGCAAAGCAGTAACACCCTCTGTGCCAAGACCTGCCCTCCGCTGTAAGCACACATTAAATATTGACACTGTTTCTGCTCTTCCTGAAGCTCAGTAGCCTTCTCTGGTGTGAAGACTCCACACACAGCCCCTCTGCTTACCACTTGACCTCTGAGCGCACCAACAGCTCATTTCCGTCACCGAGGCAGCTCTGGTTTTGACCGTGGAGTGTGTGTGAAGCTTTGGGGAAAGTTCTCACTGGAAGCTTCCAGGATGTTGTCACCTCCAAGACTCTGACCCTGTTCCTCTGCTGCTTCCTGGGAATATGGGCCTCCTGCTTTTGTTCTCACTTACCTGGTGCTAATTGGTTTCTCAGAGCACTTGTCTGTTTGTCCTTCTGTCTGTCACTACACCCTGATTAGCTGGTTGGGGGTCGGTCACAGGTGGGCAGGGGTCTTCAGGGCATGAGGTGGGATATCTCAGGGATGTTTGTAACTCAGGCACCTTCTCTTTTCAGACATTCCATTGTGGGGAGTCGGGCAGTGCTGGGGGAGTGGGGATCAGAGTCACAAGGCCACTGTTCTGAGCTATGAGCTCAGAAGCAGCTAGTTGGGTCTGGCACCTCAGGAACTTGTACCCTGGTTAGAATCTTCACAGGGTCCGTAATGGAAACTGAACTTAAGTTTTTACATGAATAGACTCCGTTTCACTTTTGTGGCTTTGAAGTTTTATAAGTCACTTGGTTATTTCTTGTTTATAGGAACCAATCTTTATGGAAAAGTAAGTTGTCTTTTATTAAATTTATAGCATTCACTACGTCTCCCAGGCAGCAAACACACAAGTTATTTGATTGGGGGATTTCCAAGATGGAAATATTTGGTTTTGAGTGAGTGTTTATGTGATCTTTCTATAGCTTAAAATATATTTAAAATGATTTTTGAGTTGAATGTTTGTGACTACGTAGGGGTTCCGAATTGCTGCTGAGCACTTTGGTTTTTGAGTCTAGAAATTTTCAGAAGTCAATCAAAGCATCCTTGTTTCTGGCTTATCTTACCAGGCACATGGTCTGCTCTTATCTATTCTACACTGTACAAATGTCTTGAAGACACACCCAGCTGCCTGACTCTGGGAGGGTTGGCTGGGGTTGGAGAGTTAGTTCAGCAGTTAAAATACGTGTTGCACTGGGCAATGGTGGAACACACCTTTAATCCCAGCACTTGAGAGGCAGAGGTAGGTGGATCTCAGTGAGTTTGAGGCCAGCCTGGTCTACAAAGCAAGTTCTAGGACAGCCAGGGCTGTTACACAAAGAAACTCTGTCTTGAAAAAAAAGAAAAGGAAAAAAAAAAAAAAGAAAAAAAGGAATACATACTGCTTTCCCAGAGGACTCAGAGTTAATTCCCAGCATACACATGAAGCTCATACCCTGTGACTCCGGTCCCCTGGAATTCATGCATACAGACAGGCAAACATTTATGCACATAAAGTAATAACATGAGTAAACTAGAAAATTGGCTGTAGGAGAGGGTTTCTAGAGCAAGGTTTAATTTGTTCCAAGGGCGCTGCCGTGGCAGTGGTGTGGTCCTCAAAGTCAGGGAAGACTCATTCCTTTTCTCCAGGGAGAGACTTACTGCTGACACCACTAGCAATGGGGATCCAATACTGATGGATATGCTTGGACATGATTGGGCGAAAGGAAATGAACACCTGCCTCAGGAGGCAGCTTCTCCACGGATGTGCCACTAGCTCTGGCTTGGGATGGAGTGTGTTTGGGGCAAACACCTTTTTTTTTTTTTTTTAATTTTTCTTCTGTCTATGACAGAGCTTTCTCCTCTGTCTCAGGCTGGCTTCAATCTCACTATGTAGCCCAGGCTGGCCTCAAATTGATGATGAGCCCCCAGATGCAGCCTCTCAAGCGCTAGGCGTGATTATAGGAGTGAACGACCATACCCATCCTAACCGGAGATCTATAGCTCGCTAGCAAGGGACTAGACATATATGAATCTGAGTTTGACCTGGGCTTTGGGCATCGTTCGTATTTATGTTAAAGCTCCACGTGTTGAGAAGGAATTGGGATACAGAAAAACGTTACCCATGCCACTATTGCCTTAGAGCATCCATTGCCAATAGTTTGCCTTTTGGGTGTGTTTCCTTCCTATCCTTTCTGTCCTACTACGGCTATAATTAGATGTCGTTTAGACAGTGTATCCTTGAATGGAGTACAAATGCCAGCATTTTCATGGAGAGCTGGCACGGAGTACACTCGAGCTGGCTTTCTCTTGAAGGCTGATGGCTGGACTCTGAGCTCAGTACTGGAACTGCCTTTTCCATGAAGCCTGACTGGAGTGGCCCCGAGACATGGACTGATTTCAGCTTTCAGTGTGACACTTCACTTTTGGATCTCTGTGTCATGGTGAACAGCTGCTGAGGATGCAACTTCATGGACTTTCATGTGTTGAGAGTAGTAAAGAAGGCTGAGTCCACTGAGTCCAGCATCTTCTCCCTCCCGGCGGAGTGAGGTCATGACCACTGTCACCAGCATGGTGTCCCAAATCTGCCTGCGATCTCAGGACATAGAAAGCCAAATGTCTCCAAGCGATCATCTCTGTCTGTGATTTACAGTTTTGCTCCATCATTGATTCTTAGGAGGAGAGCTCCTCTCTTTAGTACCCCGTGATGCCAAAGCCAGCTCTTTGGTGGAGCTCTTAATGTCTGTATCCATTTGTAATGTGATCCATGTGGGGGAAGTGTGTGTGGGGGGGTGTCTTTCCCGTGAAAAGTGCCTAAAACAGTCATGGTGGGTCATCAGTGTTGTGTTGAGGGACAAAGCTGGATGGTTGGGCTTCTCAGGTGACTAAAACCTCCCTCAGAAGTCATTTCCTTCTGACCCCACCCCGAGCCAGCGCTGGGATTTGATCCTTCCCCGGTTCTTCTTCCCTCAGGTCTGACAACTATCTCTGGGGTCCAGGCAAGGGCTGGAGCTTGGCCAGCCAGGTCCCTCTCTCCCAGTTCCTTTCTCTAGCTGAGCTTGGATTCATCCTAACCAGGGCTTGACCTAGGTGCTGTTGGTCCCAATGGCCAAGGACACATCTCCGGCTGGAGTGAGAGTCTCATTAGATTTTATAGACGTTATTCTCCCGCAGTCTTTTAAATGACTCCAAAGGGCTTGTGTCTTTTCCTACAATCAAGTCAGATCAAAAACTATTTTATAACCACAATATGTAATCAAAGTAAATAGAGTATTTTCAGATATATACCGTGTTTTATACTTTTATGTAGGGTGTGCTGTATATTGGTGGTATGTACTCTGGCTGAGGTGACACTAATCATTGCTCTGGGGGAATTTATAGACCTTTTGCACTTTATGCTTGTATGTGAGAGAGAACTCTGATAACCACTGTTACCATTAAAGCCATTAACTGGCATTTCCTGTGAATAAATATGTATATGTATCTATTTCTGACGTGACTTCTTTCTTTAAACATTTTTATTATTATCTTTGTGTGTATGTATAGATGTATGATGTGTGTATGAATGGCGGCCCTCACACGTGGAGGAGTCTCTTCTTCTGCCTTCATGCGGGTTCCAGGAGTCAGAGTCAGGTTGCCAGGCTTGGGTGACAGATGCCTTTACCCGCTGAGCCGTCCTGTCAACCCGTTTGCTTGCTTGTTCTCCCCCATTCCCATGTCGTTTAGACAGAATCTCATGAAGCCAGGGCTGGTCTTGAACTTACCTACATATAGTTGAGGATGACCCTGAACTTCTGATCCTCCTGCCTCTGCCTCCCAATGGGACTACGGGGTGGTAGTTTGAATGAGAACGGCCTCCATAGGCACACATGTTTAAACACTTGGTTCCCAGTTGGTGGAAATGTCTGGGAACGAATAGGAAGTATGGCCTTGTTGGAGGGGAACTACTGTGGACAGGCTGAAGATTTTAAAACAAAACAAAACAAAAAACAAAAACAAAGAAACCAAAAAAACCCTCCCACTATCCCTAGTCCACTCTCTCTGTCTCCTGCTTATGGATCAAGAAGTGAGCTCTCGGCTGCCACCAGGCCTTTGCTCTATCATCATGGATTATAACTCTCTGAAACTGTAGGCCCAAATGCATGCTTTTTGAAAATAAGTTTCCTTGGTCGTGGTCAGCTATAGAGAAGTAAGATAACCACCACGTGTGAATCTTCAAAATAATTTCCAAAGTATCTTCAATGAAAATGAACTTTATCCCTCCCTTCCATGAGACAGGGTCTCATATTGTAGCCTAGGTTGGCCTGGAACACTTCGTAGCCCAGGCTAACTTCAAACTCATAGCAATCACTATGCCTGAGATTCCTGAACGCGTGGGTCACAGGCAGGAGTCACCACCACAAGCAAGCGTGCAGCCCGTGGTTTACAGAGCACAGTATCTTTGCCTGGTGAGAGGTCTGGGCATCTGTGACCACACACGCTTCAAAGAAGCATCTAGTTCATTGCTGATTTCTTCCGAGCCATGAAACCAACACACCACCATGTTCTCAGCATAGAGTACCAAACAATTCTGTGATATGTCATGTGGCATCTTACACAGATGACAGCTCACTGGTACTGCCTTCCAGACAGTCACGGGAGGCAGTATCTTATGACATTTCCAAATGGTCAGTGACTGGTGGCGGCACCTGCATCTACCTCATTACTGTTTTAACTTCCTGTGACAGTCATTTCAGTGTAGAGATTCATTGTTCACCAGGGTTAAATACAGTGACCAGAGAGGATGGGTCAGCATTACCAAAGATCCTCACAGTGGGCTCTGTAGACTTCTAGGAAGAGACACTGGCAGTCCTGGAGCCTTGTGATATCTGATGAAGTTGGATCTTCTCTTTAGGGTGATGTCCCTGCCTGTGATTTTCTGGGGAATGGTGTCCCTAGGATCCATTCCCCTTGATAAAGAACTCCCTCTGTGGCAAGACTAAGCAAGGATATGAATTCTTTCTGGTTCTCAGATTGGTCTCTTGATCCTGAAAATAGGACCCTCCCTCTGTGGCAAGACTAAGCAAGGATCTGAATCCTTTCTGGTTCTCAGATTGGTTCCTTGATCCTGAAAATAGGACCCCCAGTCTCTTTTGAGTCTGGGAAGTGGGGGCAGGGGCTGGGTAAGAAGCTGAGTGGGGGGGACAGAGGCTGGGTAAGAGGCGGAGTGTGGGGGACAGAGGCTGGGGAAGAGGTTGAGTAGTAGGGCAGAAGGCTGGGGAAGAGAGTTCTGTGTACAGGAAACAGTGCAGAGTGTATCCCGGATATCCTTGCAGTCTGCTTGTATGAGTCTGACTGAAGGAGACAGAAATTCTACAGGCTTCTCCGCCTTCTGTTTTAAAGATCAGAGTTGGGATCTAACTCCTTTTTAAAACAAACATTTTAAGTGGTGCTCGGGGTGTAACTCAGGGCCTTGTATGTGTTCGGGATGTAACCCAGGGCCTTGAATGTGCCAGGGGCATAACCCAGGGCCTTGTATGAGCTAGGGGTGTAAACCAGAGCCTTGTATGAGCTAGGGGTGTAACCCAGGGCCTTGTATGTGTTAGGGGTGTAACCCAGGGCCTTGTATGTGCTCAGGGTGTAACCCAGAGCCTTGTATGAGCTAGGGGTGTAACCCAGGCCAGTTGGAGATGCTATAGCATGCCTATAATCCTTCTACCTGGGAGGCATAGGCAGAAGAATCGCTGCAAGTTTTAGACTAGTCAGGGCTATGTAGTGAGACCTTTTCTGGAAGGAGGAGGAGGAGGAAGAGAAAGAAGGAGGAGGAGGAAGAAGAGGAAGGAGGAGGAGGAGGAAGAGGAAGAAGAAGAAGAAGAAGAAGAAGAAGAAGAAGAAGAAGAAGAAGAAGAAGAAGAAGAAGAAGAAAAGAATCAAGAGAAAAAGAAAAAAGGATTAAGACCCAAAGATATGCATTACATTAAGGTGCCAATATAAGGGAACTGGTAAGAGGGCTCAATGGTTAAATACACCTGCTGTCAAGCCTGCTGACCAGAGTTCAATCCCCAGGATCCATGTGGGGAAGAAGGAAAAGAAAAGAAAAGAAAAAAGAAAAGAAAAGAAAGAAAGAGAAAGAAAGAAAGGAAGTAGGAAGGGAGAGAGAGAGTAAAGGAGGGAGGGAGAGAAGAAAAAAATAGGAAAAAAAAGCAAGATGGCATAATGGTATTCGCTATTCTGTGAACAAAACAATCGAGCATGGCTGCTGGACCAGAAACCAATGGAGCGGTCGCACCACCTTGTGACAATATATGGTATTGCCATCAGTGGTGCCAGCTTGTCTCCAAACAGTCTCAAAAGTCTGATAAATTTGGAAGCTTTTTCAGAGAACATGTATGTTGCCTTGGGTTTTTTTCAACCATCTCTCAGCCTTTACTCCCTCTTTTCTCCCCTTAACAATTCATGTTTCATGGCCTAAGGTGTTGGATATTGCTAGAATTTAAAAAATAAAGCAAATTCATTTCTGTATGTAAACCAATTTAATACAGATGTGGTCTAGATGAAGTTTTTGTCCATCTGTCTGTCATCTATCCATGAGTCTACCTACCTATCTGACATGATCTATGTAGGTCACTCTGGCCTTAAACTCAATATTACTTCATGTAAATCAGGATGACCTGATTTCCTGATCCTCCTACCCCCTTCTTCCAAGTCGGGGATTACGTGTGTGCATCACCTGGTTTATCGAGCGGTCTGTTTGTTTTTGCTTATTTGTTTTATAGGATTTATTTACTTTACGTGTTTGTTCTGCCCAAATGTGTGCCCAGTGCCTTCGGGGGCCGGAAGAGGGTGTCAGATCGCCAGAAACTGGAGTTATAGAGGATTGTGAACTCCCACGAGGGTGCTGGGAATGGAACCCTGTCCTTTCTCTGTAAGGACACCTAGAGCTCTTAACTGTGACTGCAGCCCCTAGAAGGAGGGCTTTTTTTTAGTTTGTTTGTTTTGCTTTCTAATCCTCTGGGAACAACAGCCCCATTACACAAGATAAGCACAAGATAAACACGTCATTACATGTGCAGTGGAGACTGAATGCTGCTTGTCTACCATTACAGTTATTCTGTAGGGCTGGGACAGAACTTCAGTTTTCCCGATGCTTGAGACACCCTAGAACACCTGCACCCAGCGCACCTGCACCAAGCACACCTGCACCCAGCACATCTACACCCTAGCAACCTGCACCCAGTGCACCTGCACCCAGCGCGCCTACACCCAGCACGCCCACACCCAGCACGCCCGCACCCAGCACTCCCGCACCCAGCACGCCCACACCCTAGAAAACCTGCACCCTAGAGCACCTACACCCTAGAACACCTACACCCAGCACACCTGCACTCTAGAACACCTGCACCCTAGAACACCTGCACCCTAGAACACCTACACCCTAGAACACCTACACCCAGCACACCTATACCCAGCACATCTACACTAGCACAGTGCACCCAGCATCCCTGCACCCAGAACCCCTGCACCCAGCACCCCTGCACCCAGCGTCCCTGCACCCAGCACACTTGTACCCAGTGCACCTGCACCCAGCACACCTACCCCGAGAGCTCACACATGCTGTGGATTCTGGGCCTGCTCTGTCTTTGCCTCCTTCCTGGTGTGTTCTGAGCTCTTTCATTTTGTCCCCTTAAGAGAATCTTTTGAGTAGGGAGGGTGTGGTGCACACACCTTTAATCCCAGCACTTGGGAGTCAGAGGCAGTTGGAGCTCTGTGAGTTCAAGGCCACTAGTCTACATTGTTCCAGGACAACCAATGCTACTTAGAAAGATCCTGTCTCAAAATGAACACAAAACAAACAAATCCCAAACAAACAAACAAACAAATAAATAAATAAAATAGGTAGATAGATAAATAAAAATAAAAAAGAATCTTCCAGAAATTTGCAGTTCTATCTTTGCCTTCTTATGATTGTGGATGTTCTGAAACAGCCCTTAAACTGAGTGTCTGGAACCAGAGTAGTTTGTGCTTCTGTATTTTAGGATAAAGGCATATGATAATAATATCATGTCTGTAGGATTTATGCCATGTAGAGACCGTGGAGACCCATCCCGTGCTCCTTCCATGCTGCTGGTGGTTACCCTGTATGGTCAGTCCTGGCCTTGAAGGCAAACTGCTTCATTCCTGTCTGTATGGTCATGTGGCTTCTTCCATGCCTCCCTGTGCCCAAATAATCCATCGCCTTTGCTTTCAAAAGATGTGTGGCTGGAGAGATGGCTCAGAGGTTAAGAGTGCTGGCTGCTCTTCCAGAGGTCCTGAGTTCAATTCCCAGCAACCACATGGTGGCTCACAACCATCTGTAATGGGGTCTGGTGCTCTCTTCTGGCAAGCAGGCATACATGTGTCCGAAAGAAAGAAAGAAAGAAAGAAAGAAAGAAAGAAAGAAAGAAAGAAAGAAAGAAAGAGGAAGGGAGGGAGAGAGAGAGAGAGAGAGAGAGAGAGAGAGAGAGAGAGAGAGAGAGAGAGAGAGAGAGAGAGTTACAAACATGTAACTGTGGGAAGGGGGCTCCACATTCTTAGCTGATGTAAAAAGCATCTTATAGGACCCTGGAGTGGATCAACACCAACCCCCTCCATTCACATTCATCCAGAACAAATCCTGGGGAATAAGGGTTTCAAAGATGTAATCAGTTGAGGAAAAGTCAACCAACATCTTTTTTCTTTTTCTTTCTTTCTTTCTTTCTTTCTTTCTTTCTTTCTTTCTTTCTTTCTTTCTTTCCCTCTCTCTCTCTCTCTCTCTCTCTCTCTCTCGCACACACACACACACACACACACACACACACACCCTCACACACACAGAGTCCTGCTTCTCTAATACATTCACCCTCACACATGCAACATGCACACCCAGGTTCTTATAGCACATTCCTGGTTCCCACTGGAGGTTCCTGTGCTGGGTTTTCATCCTCTTGGGTGCAGCTGGGGTGTGTGTTCCATTTACAGTCCGCTGTGGGAAGACACAGTGAATGCTAAGAGAGATTTGTAGGAAAGATAGGAAATAGTGGACGGTAGGAAGCTTGCTTGGTCTTCACTTGACATAAAAGTCTCTTTGTTCTGGAAACTAGGCTGTTTTGGGGATGAAGTCATCCTGCCACCCATTCGCATCTGTGCCGTGATATTGTGGTACATGCATTCCCAGGGGCATGCAGGGGCTGACCTCGCAATCGCTGCTTCAAGCATTCCTTCATCAGTTAGTTTGGTTTACAGAGTAAGAGACATGCTGGCAAGAAGGCCTTGCTGAGCAGTCTTTCTAGACAGGAAAGTGATGTGCAAACAGACTAGAGAGGTGTGCAAGGGACAATGGAAGTAAGATGTACCCTGGGACAGTGCTCTCAGCCCGACGGTGGCTCTCAGTTCATGCAGAAGGTCTTGTCCCAATCAGTTCTCTGCTTTGAAACACCTTTGACTTACTGCCAGCCACTGGAAGCTACTTTTACGTTTAATTTTTTAAATTTATTTTTATTATTTTTTAGCTTTTATAACTTTTTTTCTAATATCTGGGGCTGACTCGGTGACCAAGGAAATCTTTTTAGCAGCTGTCTTTATTCCTTCTAGAAGGGATCTAGTGAAAATTGTTTAAAGTCCCCTTGATCAGTGTTAGACAGAAAGGAAAATCTGTTCTGTCCAGGCTGGGTTGTCAGACAGCGATCTCCCTGCCCAACCCAGGGACAGTTTTTCTACTTTTCTTTCAGAGATTGGTAGATTTTTAAATTAATTATATGGATCTCTGGTTAATAAGGGGACATAAATCATGAAGAAGGGAGTGGAACGTTCTCTTTTCCCTTCCCCTGGGGCTGCTTAGAGCAGGCACTGAGTGGACTGCTCAGCTGGGGGGAACCATTTCACCCTACCTGTGTGCACCCTTCCCTGTGTGCAGTGAATTCCACTGAGCTGGCAGGGGCCCGGGATGAGAGGCCCGGCCCCTCCCCACCTCCTCACAGGGACCCACCCTTACCCTGACCTTGAGTCAAGCAAACAGGTGCTCCTGCTCCCAGACCAGGGCAGGTGGAGGTTTAGTTTGGTTTTTCTGGGTCACCTGGCAAAACCCAAAGGATTTGGGTTCCCAACAGGAGGCAGCACAGGTCTTAAGTCAGGTAGGGGGAGGGGCTCACACCAAAGAGAATTAGTCAATACAGCAAGACAAAACTGTCAGAAACACATAGAAAGGACACACACACACACACACACACACACACACAACCAGGGGCAGCCGCTACACATCCATACGCCTGGACAGATCCAGTGATGTCTCATCTGGTCCTGGGACACGGGATCAGCACCCACATCCGACCTCTCCTATGTGTCCAGACAGAGGGTGCCTTCACCAGATTCACCTCTGGAGGTGACTTACCAGGTGACTTTCTAATTTTGGGGTGGAGGTGTCAAATTCCTCCATAAGGCAGCAGTTGATCAAAGGGAGTCTTGGGGACCTGGACCTCAGGTTGAGCACACCCTAGAAACTCCTTGGCCACTGCACCCTTCCCTGATCTGAGGGGTTCTGAGACCCCTGGTGTCTTGCGGTATTGCCCTGAGAATCTCTGTAGGACCTCCAGAAATGTTGTGGGGGTGTTCACTAGAGATGACTCCTTGGGCATGGGCCAATAGGAAGTCTTTATTAGTCGACTGGCCACTGCACTAAGTGCTGGGGTGCCAGTGAGCCTTTTCTGGGGTGAGATTTTCAGCGCAATAAACCATGTTCTGGGTTGACACACTCCAGTTAACACGAACAATTAGCCAGAAGTGGAGCTACAGAAGCCGAAAAGCCAGGTTAGTACATTTAGAGACTTTTCCAGAACTATAGACTTTGATGGCTTGGGCCTTTGTTTTAGTTTTGGCAGGTGGTGCTGTCTACATGCTGAGTTTTACAGCCTGAATGGCCCTTCCATCATGGAGTCACTTGTGCTAAGGTCTGGGACTCTGTTACAATACGACTGACGGTGGCCTGGAACACAGCACACTGCCAGCCAGCACACCCTCCCTGTGACTGGGTCCACAGACATTGGTTTTTTTAAGGCAGGAAGCAAGCAAGCATGTGCAAAGGAGGGTCTTAAGGGGAGGCAGTGCTCTAGTAGGAGTGACAGGCTATCGACAAGCTTCCCGACAAGCTGAACCACAGTGGACGCTGAGACCCACCTAACTCGGCAGAACAGCGGGCAGTGGTGTTAGCTAGAGTCGTTTGGCACAGCCAGGCTGCCCAAGCTGAGTCAAAACAGCTCCTGCTGCTCTCAAGGTCTCTCCCCAGAAACTCTTAGAGTGATACTTTGTGTTTTAATAAATAAAGTTTCCTTGAAGATGAGAGTGTAAAGCTAGCCACGCTAGCCAGCCATACAGGCCAGGCAGTGGTGGCACACACCATTAATCCCAGCAGCTATACTAGTTAGTCATAGAGGCTGGACGGTAGTGGTGCACACCTTTGATCCCAGCACTAGGGAGGAATATAAGACAGGATGAGACAGGAACTCGCTCTCCTTTCAGTCTGAAGATTTTGTAGAGGTAAGAGCTCTCAAGTAGTTGGTTGCTTTGCTTCTCTGATCTTCCAGCTTGAACCCCAGTATCTGTCTGATTTCCCCAGGATTACCAGCCCGCCAATCCTACACATGTCTCTTTGTGTCCTTCTTGTGTTTCCATAGGAGTTTCTCTTTTCCTACCACAGATGCACCTGCTGTTGCTGTATTTACCACTGGGGATGAGGAGACATAGCTCGTTCTCAAGTCTAGAATCCAGAGACAGTAGGTAACCCATGCCTGTCCCCAGTGTTTAGAAATAGGGACAGGAGGTTTCAGACGCTGGCTCAGCTCATACCAGCGCTCTGAGGGTGGCTTACCTGCTCCGTCTACTTCTCGAGTGTGTATACAAAGAGTGAGTGTGGTCATTTGAATGTGATTGGCCTGAATAATCTCACAGGGAGTGGCACTATTAGAAGCAGTATCTTTTTTTTTTTGGCGTGGGTATGGTCTTGTTGGAAGAAGTGTGTCACTGTGGGGGCAGGCTTTGAGGTTTCCTATGATCAGGATACTGTCCAGTGTCTCAGCTGATTTCCTGTTGGCTGCAAGATATAGGACTCTCAGCTACTTTTCCAGCACCATGTCTGCCTGCACGCTGTCATGCTCCCCATCATGATGATAATGGACTGAACTTCTGACACTGTAAGTGAGCCAGCCCAATTAAATATTTCCTTTATAAGAGTTGCCATGGTCATGGTGTCTCTTCACAGCAATAGAAACCCTAGCTAATGCAGTGAGACAGCAAGACCCGAGGCGGGATCAGTTGCCGTAGGGACCATGGGGAGCCGGCTGAGGAGTACTATGGCCTTCAAGATGGAATAGGATGGGCCAAGGCAGGGCTCGCCTGCAGTTATTGCTATGCACTCTGAGGGTCATGACTGGGAGGAGAGGGGAGAGTTCTGTGCTCAGAGCTGTGTCCTTGGCTCTGGGAATGGTGCCTAGCCCCTAATAGTCATGTGGTGTCTCCATGGGATAATTAGTTTTGGTGTTCAATCCAGTGATCTTAAAAACAGAATAGCCTGTCCCTCAAACGTTCTTCCCGTCAGCCCAAATCAGAGTCCTCATTTTCACCAAGCATTTCTTCTATGAAGTTTGCAGAGGAAGTGAGAAGGGGGACGAAGTTTGGCGCGTGTCCACGTGGCTGTGTCCAGGGACAGAGGCCCCGTGAGTGGCATCTGTAGGAGTTCTAGCCAAACTCATGTCCCCCTCTCCTTTGTCCCTTTGTGCTTCCCTGCTGGTGACGCGTGACAAGAAGACAGCTCCACCCAGCTTCCTACCCTTTCTTCCAACTAAAGAAAACCAGCGGAATAAAAGGGCTTGGGATACCCAGGCAACCATTTTCCTAGCTCTAGAATCGCACTGGCCTCCTGGATCTGTGACTTTGGAGGGTTCTGTCATCCGGCTGAGCCCTTGAAACGGGGCTGGTGCCGCTGAAGACATGCCTTGGTTTGTGTCCACAGTCTCACTGTGCGTCCCAGGATGGTCTATCCTTGATCTTTCTGCCTCTGTTCCCCCCGGTGCCGAGATTACATTCCCAGCTAGAAGCTAACCATAATTAAATTTAATAGTCAATGTCCGCCATTGGCGGGCACTGAAGAGTGGGCAGAGAAGCCCACCGGGAAGCTCAGAGGAGGCAGACTTCAAGGAGTCTCCAAGTCCCGCTCTGGAAATCTTTTCTTGGCCCCTTTCCAGGGCCTGGGGACAAGAAATGACTGAAAACCAGGGTGCCCCTGGCAGTTCAGAGCGATGGCCAAATTCCTTTCACAATCCCAATGGCTAAGGGCATTATGAATACTAACCCACCCTTTTCCCTTTTGCCCTGGGATCTCTCTCCAGAGAGACCACACAGACTCCTTGGGGGACTTTCTAGGTCTAAGAGTCAGGATCCGACCTCCAGGACAGACACCAGAGGTTCTGGCTTTCGGCTGCTGAGGTTGGCCACTAGGTGTCACTAGTGGTTCCTCAGTCTCCAGGGACGGTGGAGGTGGGTACCCGATGGGAGCTGAGAACCCCGGGAAGGAGTAGTTCCTGAACGGTGGAACTTGAATTCAGGACAGTGTTAGGTCACCCAGCAGCCTCTGCGCGGGGAATATTTGAGGGAAAGCACGACAGGGCTTTGAGACGTTTGCCCTACTGCTTTCTGCCTTGTTGGGTTATCCAAACAAAGCACCTCGCCCCCCTCCTGCCGCAAAAAAGGGATTCAAAACATTCGTGTCTCAGGGGAGTAATCCCTCTGGGCAAGGAGAGTGACTTCCGTGCTCAGTCCAAAGTCTGAGTGCTTAGGGCTTTCTCTGAGATCATCCACGGTGCCTGCGAGTGAAAGTCTCAAAGGAAATGAGAGAGAGCTTGGTGCTGGTCTTGGCATAGCCACCTGCTTCTGGTATCAGCTTGGCTGCACCAGGTGTGTCCTGATAGTCAGACATTACTGCGGGTATTTTCATGAGGTGGGAATATGTTTGGCTAGTAGACTTTGAGCAAAGCTGATCCCCGGGCCCTGTGGGTGGATCTCACCAATCAACTGAGGCTCAGATAGGAAAAAGAGGAAAAAGCCTGGCTTTGTCTGAACAAGAGAAATTTCCCTGCTTGTACACTGCGCTCACGACATCACCTACAGGTGGCTCCTTCCTTCTCATTGGGGGAATAGTAGTTGTTCTGGTCTCCAATCCATAGCTGTAAGTGGAACCACACAGCCTTGAGTCTTTTGTGTCTCTAGCCTACCACGCCCCCAAAGACATAATAAAATCCCTTCAATCTCAGAAAACATCCCATGATTTCTGTTTTTCTGGAGACCCCTTGCCATCCAGGAGTATTAACTGAACGTATTAAACAAAGGTCCCAAACCAGCATATCCAGTTGGTGCTCTATAAATGCTTCTGTGCAATTCAGCTTCTTAGCTCTCTTGCTCAAGCATAAAAAGACACCTACATTCATAGGTCAAATACACTAGTGATTACCTCAGAGGCACCAAAATCCTACAGTATCACTTTAAGGAAAAAAAAAAATCAAAGTATTTCCTCTTGGAGAAATTTGATCAAGGGCTACTCCAAGGCTGAATTCTCCACTTTTCACCCTGTGTCTTCTGTCTGTCTATCTCAAACTCGTGGTTTCTGGCTTTTCTGTAATCTGCCTGTTGTGTGTCTGTCGTGCCTATATGGAGTATGACTATCTGTCCCTTTGTCTGTGTCCCCAGTAAAAGGGCTTCGCTCTGCTTTGACTGAACAGCACAGGAAGCATCACATGGCGGGGCGGGGGTGGGTAGGAGTGAGGAAATGCTTTGCAGAAATCTTAGCAGAGTTTTACAAGGGATTGAGTCACTGATTCCGACCGACTGTGGCAGAGTCAGACAGCGGTAGCAGAAACATTCTGTTTATCACGCTATTTCCATAGGCTCTTTCCAGGATTTACGGTGGGTATTTATTGTACAAGGTTTCTTTTGACTTGTTTGCCGTTTTCAGAAATTTATCACCATGACACACACACACACACACACACACACACACACACACACACACACATACACTCGTGCATCCCTCTGGGTCAGGGCACGGAAGAGTACCTAATTTATGATTAAAATTATACATTAGCTTAGGTTGTGAAAGCTGATTACATGGGAAATCCAAGGCAGGTGATTGAAGGTGTGTGCCAGCACCGCCTGGCTTACACTGTTCTCTTAAAGGCAGGTTAAATGGACTGAGTACACTGACTGAGCTAGGAGTCTTAAATCTTAAATGACCTCAGGGTGCATTATTAACTCTGGCTTCAAGGTCTAGCAAAAGTTCCAGTGTCTTAGAACATAAGCAATATTTCCCCAAGTCTATGTTGCCCCATCTAAGGAGAGGAGGAAGTGTCCTTCCTTGGAACTTGGAAACCCATTGGCTAATCTCCCAATATTCCCTACTTTGCATGGATGGACTCCCTGGCTTCTGTCACATTCTTCCTTCAAAGGGAACACTTTTCCCGTTCCTCCCTTTACCCTCCTGGCTCCAGTTTCCAGCTTTGGAATGTGAGTTCTCTGTTCCCGTCACAAGGTTCTTGGGGTGGGCAAGAGTGGGAAGCAGCAGCTCCTGCCCCCCCCCCCAACAGTCAATGTAGCCACATACGCATGGGTGTCTGGAAGGTGACGGGGTGGGCGTGTTATCATTTTTCAGATATAGACCTCTTTCAACCCAGTACTTTTTAGCACTTGGTAGCAATTATAAGAATCATTTTTGAAAACTTTGGTGTCCCTAGAGCACTTTGGAAATCGAGAATACTTTGCTTCTGTTAATAT
This sequence comes from Arvicola amphibius, assembly GCF_903992535.2. Lineage (NCBI taxonomy): Eukaryota > Metazoa > Chordata > Mammalia > Rodentia > Cricetidae > Arvicola > Arvicola amphibius. The sequence goes on along the minus strand of NC_052052.2, from coordinate 59,236,378 downwards.
TCCCTCTATTTTTAATTAGCATTATAACAAAGTCACACGAGATCACATTCAGGTCGCTTTAGGATATGTACTGATTAGCACCAGTTAAAGCTTCGCCTACACGTCAGTTTTCAGGGGCCACGTCACGTATGACCACATGTAAGAAAGCTCCCGTTTGCCCTCTAGTTCTGTGGCTTCGAAGTCTGCACACCTTTCTATTGCTCAGCCTTGAGAGCCAGATGGCTTTGTTTTCAAAAATTGTTAAGTAACAACACATATAAAAGTTTATGTTACATACATGCGTGTTCTAAAGATCCAAACAACAACACTATCAACAAAATACAGTGACTGGAGAGATGGCTCAGTGGTTTAGAGAACTGGCTGTCCTTGCAGAGGATCCAGGTTCAAGTCCCAGCATCCACACAACAACACTCATCACTAACTACAGTTCTAAGGGATCTGGCACCATCTTTTGGCCTCTGTAGGCATCAGGGGCACACGTGGTACCCAGGCATACATGCTGGCTAAAAACATACATAAACAAAACCAACCAACCAACCAACCAACCAACCAACCAACCAACCAACCAACCAACCAAAAAAATCCTCCTCACATCCCAATGGTAAGGAATCAAAACATGACGGGTCCTTTCAAGCCCATGTGTCCTGACTGCCTCCTCCTGTCCACCCACCACTGTCTCGGTTTTAGCACCAAAACTTCTACGTTCCAGCAAACCCCTTGTTTTGCACAATCTTGGAGATCAGTCACTCTCCCTCCATCTTTCTTCCCCTCCCCCACAAGGTATCTCCGAGCAGGTGTAGGTTTCCCCTGCTTTTGAACTTGTATAAGTGGGATCTCACACTATTCCATTTTTGATTTATTCCCCCGCCATTTGTGGGCTTGGTCTTACTGCTGTGGGTAACAAACAGTTCACCCAGCCTCCCAAGGGACAAATCATCCCGCAGTAAACACGGCAGTGTCTCCGTTCCTCTCTGTCACCAGACAGTGCAGCCTTTTTCACTGTGGGCAGCGCCACTGAGAGCAGTCTTAGCTGTCTCCTGGCCGAAAGGGACGGGATGTTCTCCGGGCCGTTTGTGGGAAGCAGTCTTTTTCTGTCAACAAGGGCTGGCCTGCCAAGGGCCCGAGCTCCATAAACCTTCCTGATCTTGTGAAACCCTTGGGTTCTGTTTGCTCCAAGCCTGGATGCCAGAAGTTCCCGAGACGTGACTTAGTCACATGCTTCCTGTTAGCACTGACTGTGAATTAGCCAACTGCCTCCGATTGTAAGGTCAAGCTCCCGCCACTGAGGAGACACAGTCACTATCCCGCATTAGGATAAAAACTGAGTGACCGTGAACACCCCGCTCTGTGTGACGATGAACACCCCGCTCTGCGTGACCGTGAACACCCCACTCTTGAGACCATTAACACCCTGCTCTGTGTGACTGTGAACACCCCGCTCTGCGTGACCGTGAACACTCCGCTCTGTGTGACAGTGAACACCCCGCTCTGTGTGACTGTGAACACCCCACTCTGTGTCCTTGCTCCCTGTTGAAAAACCAAACTGCCTTACGGAGTTACTTTCGCTCCATTGTTTGTGCGACACTGGAGACAGTCCCTTTTCCAACATTATTTACTTGAGACACATTGTTAGAGGATAAGACATGTATATCTTTCACCTTGCCTATAAATATGATTTTTAAATGAAAAGTGGTGTTATTGAAAACCAAAACAAACAAACAAACAAATAAATAAATATATCGTTTTTGCTTTGCTGTGGTGGCACACAACTTTAATCCCAGCCCTGAGAGGCAGCAGGCAGATCTCAGAATTTGAAGTCAGCCCCGTCTACACCCAGTTCCAGGACAGCCAGAGCTACATAGAGAAACCCTGTCTTGAAAACAAACAAGCAAGCAAACAAACAAACAACAAAAGAGTGACGTTGTAACAGCTCCTCTATTTTTCTGCTCTACCAGAGACAGGAACTGGTGAAAGAAAATGGATTGATCCATGTACAGTTTGAGCCAGAGAGAAAAGTTGCCTGTAGCAATGTTACAGTTTGTGGGAAAGATGAAGCAGACGCTGAGGAAGGCTCGTGTAGAGATAGCTATGAGTTAAATTATGCTAAGTGCGCAGTCTATGAGGTTAACCTTTTCCAGGGAGACTGTCCCTCCTCTGCAGCCAAGGCTTTGAACTGTCCTCACCAGGAGCACTGGATTTCCTGGAGAGACTATAGCTTTGCATAGAGCCCCTGTGCTAATTTCCATTATCAGCAATTCTTGATAGTACCTGTTTCTCAGGCTTTGCTAAGCAGGTCTCTGCAGCAGACACGCAGTATCATTTCTTTGTGGACTTTGCCTACACTGAAAAAAAAAATAGCAGGCGGGGGAGAGAGAGACGCCAGATGCCAGAGCTAGTGAGTAGAGCTTTTATTTGCGGGAAGGGGGGAGAGGGGAGAGGGAAAAAGAGAGAGGTGCAGAGAGAGAGGCAGAGGACCAGAGAGAGAGAGAGAGAGGTGGGTGGTAGAGAGGAAGATGAAGAAGAAAAAGAAGGAAGATGAAGAAGAGGAAAGTGAGCAGACAGGCTTTGCCTTTCTAAAGGGAAGGGCACAGCACATGTGCACAGAGACCACACAACATGTCTGGGCAAGCACATGTGCATTGGGGTGACTCACTCTGCCAGGGGGTGGGCCAGGTGTGTCTGAATGCTAATATTACCCGTATATTTTGTGTGTTTTTCTAAGGGGCCTTGTGGTGGTTTGAATGAGAATGTGCCCACAGGATTTTGTATTTGAACACTGGGTCCCCAGTTGGTGGCGCTAATTGTGGAGGCTTAGGGGTTGTGGCCTTGCTAAAGAACACCCATTACTAGGGGTGGGCTTTGAGATTTCAGTGCCTCTCAATACTCCCAGTTCATTCTCTGCTCTTGCTTGTGGTTCAAAGGTCAGCACTTGCCTTGTGCCACAGCTACCATGACTATTGCTTGCTGCCATACTTCCCCAGCAGAATGAACTCTTATTACCTTGGAACCATAAGGCAAGCAGACCTCGCTTCTATAAGTTGTCTCAGCAATAGTGTTATATCACAAGACCTGAAAAGCTGGCTAGGACAGGCCACTTGCCTTTTTCTTGCGGATTTGTAGCCCCACTTTGCTTTGCTTTGTTCTAAACATAGGGCATTAACCCTGGGATTGAGTGCTGAGATTATGTGTGTAACACACTGTTGGGGACTATTATTTTAAGGTGTGTTGCTTTTGTTTATGCTGCATTTGTTTAACTCTATGAAGGTGTGATTCTTTGCCTGCCTAAAACACCTGATGGTCTAATAAAGTACTGAATGGCCAATAGTGAGGTAGGAGCAAGGATAGGTGGGGCTGACAGGCAGAGAGTATAAACAGAAGAAATGAGGAGAAGGAGGAGTAGCAAAAATAAAAAAAAAAAAAACAAGTAGAGGAGGACATCAGGAGCCAGCCACCCACCCAGCTACATAGCAAGCTACAGAGAAAGAAGTAAAGAAAGGTATACAGAAATAGAATAAGATAAAAGCCCAGAGGCAAAAGATAGTCAGAATAATTTCAGAAAAACTGGCAAGAAACAAGCCAAGCTAAGGTCAGGCATTCAAAACTAAGAATAAGCCTCTGTGTGTGACTTATTTGGGAGCTGGTGGCCCCCCCCCCATGTCAAAAGAGTAAAACATACAACATTTTGGTGCCCAATGCGGGGCACCAATTGTTTTCTTTTTAATCGTTGCTGCTTTTTAAGCTATAGCTATGGTAGTCAGCAACTGTAACTCCGCTGCTAGCAGCATTGGTTCCACAGCAAGAGTTGCAGCCTGAGGAAATTCTGTTCCTTCAGGCACGGACTCTTTCAAAGATACAATAGGAGCTTATCTAAATCTCTGTTCCTCTAAAGAACTCAAGATTCAAAGGATGAGGTGGAATTCTGCTTCCCGGAGAGGCTGAATAGCAAGCAGCTCACGTAGCTCACTCCTCCTGTATCCCCAGAAGTTCTCGAGTTTCTCCTTGTTCCTCCTTAAAAACCTTTCTCCACAGGAACCCTCCCTAAAACTTCCAGTCAGCCAGCTGCTGACTCAGCCTCCTCGCTGCCAGTGAATTTTATTTAATCAAACTCATCTTTGCATCATTTTAAACAAATGTTCCAGAAGCATAAACAAAAGTAACATACCTTCAAATAATATTCTACAGCACAACACTCAAAACCTACTTTTTGGTTTTGTCAAGGTCAAATCAGGTTAAAATTGGCTTCAGAATCTACATGAAGAACTAAAAACTTAAATATGTATATCCATGAGAAATGTTTTCGTTTTTGTTTTTTTCTATCAAGGTAGCCAGGCAAGGGCCCACATATTCTGAACCTCCCTTTCCCCTTTGCACCGATTAGCCAATCATACCAGACTGTGAAGTCGAGGGTTGATGGGATGAAATGAAGTTACCACTTGTATCAGGAATAATAGACAGATGTCATCTTGGTCGCGTGTTCATGCTAGCCTGCGTTCTGCTACCCACACGCTTTTGCAGAAAGAAATTGCCTTGCTGGGTTACTTCCTTTTGTGTGCTCCTTTGGGCAACATCATAATTATTCTTTCCCCAAAGTTCTAAGATGTGGGCAAATAAAAAGTCAGGGCAGAGATGTTGGGCCTCATGAGGCCCGGGCGCAAGGCCCAGTGTAACTTCCTGAGCCTAGCTCAAGTTTGGAGACCTGTCTTTGGCCATAGCTTCCACATATGAGTGACTCAGCACAGCCTGACCTAAGACTGTCACTGCCCAGCCACCACTAACGTGGTAAAATATTATTGGCCCTTATTCCCCACTCCTCCTCACCCTGTCCCAAGACTCCCACCCCCATCACAACCCTATATAAGTTCCTGCCTGACACAATAAAACAAGATCCTGCTTCAACAAGACTCCTGACTCAGTGTGTTTTTCTCCGGTGGCCAGGGGGGAGGTCTAGGTTGTGGAAATTCATCATCCTGCTCAGCCCCGTGGAGAGACCGATGGGATCAACTTTGCCACCGCCCTATCTGCCGGAGGCCCCGGCACAGAGAGTTTTGTTAGGTGGGTCCCTTAGTCTTGTTTACCTGCAAACTGCTAACATCATGGATTTGAACATGAGAGTTGCTAGCTCCATCTTTAGTGGGTCTCAGAAATGGAATCCCAGGCTGGAGAGATGGCTCAGCGGTTAAGAGCATTGCTTACTCTTCCAAAGGTCCTGAGTTCAATTCCCGGCAAACACATGATGGCTCATAACCATCTGTAATGAGGTCTGGTGCCCTCTTCTGGTCTTCAGACAGAATATTGTATACATATACATAATAAGTAAATAAATAAATATTTAAAAAAATGGAATCCCAGACTTGTGGCAACAACTCTAGCTGGAAACTCACTCAAATGCAAATGAACAAACCCCATAGAGGTCTGGCTCTGGAGTTGAGACCTGCAATTTTATTTTCACCTTCCGCAATTCTGGAGCAGTCAAGTTCTGGAACACTGTCTCATGCAGGGGGAGCATTAATTGACCTGTCACTCTGTAGGTAACCATCTCCCCTTTCCCTACAAATATATAGTAGAAATGGTGGTTTAAAAGAAGAAAGGATATTTGGGTCTCTGGATACTGAACTTTTGTCGATCTAGTTCAGATTGCTCAGTACTTTATCTTTTTCGAGCCTACTGGGAACAGCTTGGATATGACCAGAACATTCCCACTTCAAGAAGGTACCATCGACAAGAGGCCAAAAGAGGATTGTGAGGGCTAAAGTTATACTTTAAGTTTAAATTACTATGCTTAAGAAATCTATAAAGCAAAATGCCTCTAACCTGTAAGCCCCACTTGTTCAAGAACAGACAACTTCCTAGGATCCTGGGGGCTGTTGTTCATTTAAGATAGCAAGCCACATGTTTTCACTTCTGTAAACAAATTTGCTCGCTCCAATTGTATGTGACATGCTTGATCACTTGTAGGCAGGAAGTATACATTAGGAGGCATGCTTGCCTCCACTGGAGGAAGGCAGGATGTGTGTAGCCTTGTGCATTTTCCTTTATAAGCATCTGACTAATGTAATTCACAGACATTCTCTGGGAATCCTGGGTATGGGCCTGGCCAATGTTCATCGCCTTGGCCAGTATTTAATAAAACCCGCTTTAAATTTGGCTCAAAAATTGTGCTAGTGTTCTTTATTCTCACCCAGTGGGGTTAACAAGAACTCCTGAATATCTGTGGAAATGTTGTCAAGGATGGGCTCCACAGCGTTTTCCTGAAGCCCGTGGGTTAAGAGTTCTTCTGCTTGTGGTCCACAAGAGACCTATGCTAGCAAGGATGGAGAAACCATCCTCTGGGAGGTTTTCCCATCAGGTGTCCAGATCAGCAAGGACCAGAATCCTACACTGCTCCAGGGCATGTCTCACCAACGTGTAGGTTCCCTTCTCTGCATTCTTTCTCTCTGGAACCTCGAAGGAAGCAGATGGAGCATTCCCAGTGACTCAGGGCTCTGCCTATGTTCAAGAGTCTTAGCTTCACCTGAGCAGAGATTTCATATTGCTGCAGACTGCAGCATGGAGATATGTCTCTGGTCCAAGCCCAGGCTGCCTCTGGCAAAGCAGGCAGAATGGCTTCTGGGGTGTTGACAGCTGTGTGCTGTGGAGGGCTGGAGCAGGGCCCTGGGGTGTGTGTGTGAAGACCAGGCCTTGTTTTTCACCTGCTCACAGCAGTTTCTGGAGCGTTACCTGTAGTTTAAAATGACTCTTCTCTTTTGTAAGTGTTCCCCTCACATGCAGGAGCTGAGAGGTTTGAATTTACCACACATCCCTGACCCCAGTTAATGAGGCCAAGGATGACCACAACTCAAGGTGGAGCCTGATGGCCCCTTCTCCCAGGAATCTGGAACTCCGGGAAGTGCCGTTGTTTGTATGTAGCCTGCCTTGTGCTAACCATACTTCTCAGTCTACAGACAGGAGCAGCGAGAATCTGGGTTAGACATGGCACACATCCTTTATAACCTCCCTGGTCCTTCCAGAAGCCCTTTTGAGTCCTCTTTTGGGTCCTGTGAAGTAGAGTCCCTTGGGCTAGTTTATTTGATTTTTTTCTTCTGATTCTTTTTTTGTTTGTTTGTTTGATTTTTTTTGTTTTTTGTTTTTGTTTTTCAAGGCAGGGTTTCTTTGTAGCTTTGGAGCCTATCCTGGAACTCACTCTGTGGACCAGGCTGGCCTTGAACTCCTACCTCAGTCTCCTGAGTGCTGGGATTAAAGGCGTGCGTCATCACTGCACTGACCAGATTTCTTCTGATTCTTGATCAAGTTGTATTGTGTTACTTAAAACCAAACAGAGGATCCATGAATATAGGATTAATCTGTGGGAAGGATTATTGGGCAGAGTTAGGTCTCAGGCACACTGAACTAAAACAGGTCCTTCCCCACCCCTCCCTGCTGCTCTCTGAACAATGAGGGCCTGGTGGTGACTGGACGCAGAATTTCCTCCTGTGCTCACCTGCAGGGACACAGCCTCACTGTCATTTAGCAATCCATTTCTTTTCTTTATTTTATTAGCTTAACACATTTGAGAGGAAAAAAAAAAAGAAAATCACGAACCCCCACTCCAATCTTTCCTGTCCCCTCCCTCTGCTTCTGAAGCCACCAGCGCAGCTGCTGACAGACGTGTCTCTGTGTAAAACGTGCTTTGTCCTTTGGGAGGAAATAAAGAATTAGCAAAAGAGCAGCCAGCTGCTTGCATTGACAGACTGGGAAGGGCTCGTCAGCATCCACTCTTCCACACTTCCTCAGCTGGATCCTGGCATTGTCCCCTTTGTTCCGCGGCAATTCAGTTGTCACGGGCTACACACACAGTCTCTTTGTGTGTGTTAAATCTGCCTACCCCGATGCTCTAAGCAAGCCTGACTCATAAAGTCTACCTGCTGGTCTATTTGTCAGGTTTTGTCTGTCACAAGGACACAGGTCATCCCAGCTTCCAAAATTCATCTAAAAGAATTATCTTTGTTGTAAGAATTGGGGGATTTTGGAGAATAGGAGCCAGACGAGGCAGGGAGTTGCCAGAGAGTTTTTGTATGTCTGGCATCTATACCAGCTTCATGTCCTAAATTTACTACTTACTAAACTATGTGGTTCTGGGCAGATTATTTTCTCACCCATCTGCCAGTTTCTGAATAAACACTCAGAGACTTATATTAATTATAAAAGTTTGGCCGATGGCTCAGGCTTATCACCAACTTTTAGCTGAACCCATTTCTATTATTTTATATTTCACCACGAGACTTGTGGCTTGTTGCCTTACATCTGTGTCTGCCGTGGCTGTTGGCATCCCCCTCAACTCCGCCTTCTTTCTCCCTGTGTTCAGTTTGGCTTTCCCTCCTAGTTCTATTATGCCCTGCCATAGGCCAAAAGAGCTTTACTCATCAACCAGTAAAAGCAAACATTCACAGTGTACAGAAGGACCTCTCACATCAGGAGAATCTCTGCTTCCTGTGCACCTGGGATAATGGATGACAACCTCATGTGGGCGTCCGAAGAGTAAATAGTTTTTGTGTCTCAAACACGGCTGCCCATTCATCCGAATGACTGGAGCAGTTTTTAAAAAAACTCCTGGTGCCAGGAAGCACCCAGATCAATTAAATTAAAATTTCTGGGTGTGAGAGCCAGCCATCAGTTTTAATTTTCCTGTCTTCACGGTGTTCAGCTTAATATGAGACAGTGAGACAGTACTTTAAAATAATCATTCAATGTGTAACAGCTACTTTTAGGAATATAGCTAAAAGCTGACAAAGAGTCTCCCAGAATTAATAGACTATTAAGAATGTATTAATCCAACTGTATTTGAGCCTTCCTTGTGTGCCAGGTTCTGTGTCAAAGTGTCTTTTTTTCCAATTCAGAATAAAAAGCTCTTATTACTTTCAAGAGGAAATTCAAAGACTGGAGAGATACAGCTCATTTATTAAAGTGTCTGACGTGCATCCCTGTTGGCTTTAACTGTCAACCTGACACAACTCAGAGTCACCTGAGAAGGGAACCTCAGTTGAGAGCTTGCCCAGATCAAATTGGCTTATGGACATCCGAACTGTCTTGATTGTTAATTGATGTAGGAAGGTTCAGCCCCTCGTGGGTGGCACCATTCCCTGGGCGAGTGATTTGGAGCTATATAAGAAGGCTAGTAGAGGGGGCTGGAGAGATGGCTCAGAGGTTAAGAGACTGGCTGCTCTTCCAGAGGTCCTGAGTTCAATTCCCAGCAACCACATGGTGGCTCATAACCATCTGTACTGAGATCTGACGCCCTCCTCTGGCATGCGGGCATACATCAAGACAGAATGTTGTATACATAATAAATAAATAAATCTTAAAAAAAGAAGGCTAGTAGAGTATGAGCTGGAGCGAGCCAGTAAGTGTTGTAGAATATGATTCTAACTGGACAAAGATGTGTTACATTTGTTTATGCTGCAGAATATTACTTTAATAGTGTAAAGGTGTGTTACTTTTGTTTATGGTGCATTTGTTTAATGATGGAAGGATGTGTGTTTAATTATGAAACGATGTGTTACATCTGTTTCACCTTGCCTGCCCAAGGCACATGATTGGTCTAATAAAGAGCTGAATGACCGATAGCTAGGCAGAGAAATAATTGATGGGGCTGGCAGACAGAGAATAAATAGGAGGAGAGATCTAGGAGAGAGAGAGAGAGAGAGAGAGAGAGAGAGAGAGAGAGAGAGAGAGAGAGAGAGAGAGAGAGAGAGAGAGAGAGAAAGGAGGGAACAGAGAAGAAGGAGCAGGAGAGAATGAGGAAGATTTCCTGGGGCCAGAAGCCAGGCATCCATCAGTCAGCAAGCCAGAGACAGCAAGAAAGTAAGAAAAGGTAAAAAGCCCTGAGGTAGACATTAGATAAAGATAATTTAAATTAAAAGATCTGGCTGGAAATGTGCCTATGCTAGGTCGAACATTCAAAACTAATAAGTCTCTGTGTTATGATTTGGGAGCTGGTTGGTGGCCTAAAAGAAAAAGCCTGGTACAAGAAAGTGGCCCTCTGCGGTTTCTGTTGCTGTTCCTTGGCTGTGAGAGAGTTGCTGGATCAGAGATAATGCTGTGTGGAATACCTACTTCTCTGCCTTCAAGTTCCTACTTTGAGGTCCTGCCCTGACTTCCACAATGATGGACTATAAACCATGAGGTTAAAGAAGCTCTTTCTTCCTCTAAATTGTTTCATTAGAGCAATAGAAAGGTGACTAGAACACCGTGTCACACGAGGACCTGGACTTATGCCCAGAATCCAAGTGAAGAACCAGTGTGGTGGCATCTCCTTGTAAATCTAGACACTGGAGGGGAGACAGACAGATTCTTAGGGTTCATCGACCAGCTAGCTCCAGGCCAATGAGAGGTACTGTCTCAAAAAACAATAATTAATAATTAATAATTAAAACCCCCCCAAAATCCCAAGGTGGGGATGGTTCTGAGGAACGACACCCCAGGTTGGTTGTCCTTTGGCCTCTCCATGCATGCATATGCATACAGATGTTCATCCCTACAAACACATAGAGGTGCATGTGTGTGAGTGTGCACAACATACATATACACACAAGCACACACACAGAGGTGTCGGGGAGGTTTAGATTCTCTAGGACGATCTGGTCTTCCCATTCCTTGTGCCAACTGCTTGCTAGCACCACTGCAGGTAAGCTTCAGGCTCTTGATACTTGCTGGAGGCAGCCAGGCTTTCCCCCGTCTCCATGCCCTTCTCTGCACGCTTACCTTTGCTAGCATCTTCCCACACTTCTCATCGGGAAACCCTTACGAGATGGAATCCCCGAGCCAGGACTTGAAGATCAGATGGATGTCCAGCTTTGTTTGGCATTGCCTGTTCCTCTGTCACAAATGAGCCACAGTGGCTCTTAGGATTCTGTGCCTGCCCTGCAGGGAGCAAATGATGACTTCTCAAGTCACCTTCCTGTGTGGGGTGGGGGAGCAGGGGGGGTGGGGGCACAGTGGTCAACTCTCCACGTCTCACTCTGATGAAAAGTGCCCAGGCTCAGGCAGGCTTCTTTCCATTTCTCTTACATATCAGTTTCTATAGCTCCAGGATCCCACAGAACTCCAGGTTTCCTCGGAGGAGCAAACCATAACAGCAGGGCTGCTTAGGTTCAAGAATCTGGAGCCCCGGGATGTGGGTGGAATCCCATAAGCTTCCATACCTGGGGAGTAGGTGATTTTTATGGACAAAGATACTTCCTGAAGATGACAGCTGTTACCTCCCCAGCTAGTCTCTTTCCTGTGCCACAGTCTCCTTACAGGAGAAAGGCTATAGGGGCTGCTGATGTACTGGCAAGTTCTGTAAAGCCCCCCCCCCCCCCCCCCCCGTTAGGGATCTAGTATGAATCACTGTCATGGACTGACTTGTAGGGTAGTCCTGCTTGGAAGCAAGGCACCTGGTGGCTTTCTCTATGCCTCTGGGCCATCAGAAGACAGCGTGCAAGGCTTAGATTTGCATGCTTTCTCATTGGGATATGAAACTTTCTGTAGCAGACAGTTAGGAAGACCTCATTCACTGCTCCAAGTATCTTACCTATGATTCTGGCTCTCCCAGGCTCAGGCTGTGCCACGGGAAAAAGCTGTCAACTTTCTGAACAAGCACTTTAGTCCATGTGTGCCTACACATTCACACACACACACACACACACACACACACACACACACACGCATGCATGCAAAGAAAATAGGATTGAAAATTAAAAATGAACTAAATCAGTGTTTCACATTTTATTGACTGGACACATAGGTTATTCTTGTTTTTGTTTTAACATCTGGTTTAGGTTTGTATTCTTTACAAATGATGTTTGAGCCTCAGATGTCAGAGTAGGGGCTACCCATCTTCCATCTGTTACTCAGAACCATAAACATTACTGTTGACCAAAAGGGCAGAGTTCTGAAATGGTCCCCTTTCTATCACTCCAGAAAGAATAGTATTGTTTGCCACTGCCTTAGTTAGGGTTTCTATTGCTGTGAAGAGACACCATGGCCATGGCAACTCTCTCTCTTTGTTTTTTGTTTTTCGAGACAGGGTTTCTCTGTGGCTTTGGAGCCTGTCCTGGAACTAGCTCTTGTAGACCAGGCTGGTCTCGAACTCACAGAGATCTGCCTGCCTCTGCCTCCTGAGTGCTGGGATTAAAGGCGTGCGCCACCACCGCCCGGCCCCATGGCAACTCTTATAAAGGAAAACATTTAATTGGGGCTGGCTTACAGTTCAGAGGTTCAGTTCATTATCACCATGGTGGGGCATGGCAACATGCAGGCAGACATGGTGTTGAAGGAGCTGAGAGTCCTATATCTTGCAGTCAACAGAACATGGTCTGAGACACTAGGCAGTATCCTGAATATATATGAGACTTCAAGGCCTGCTTCCACAGTGACACACTTCCTCCAACAAGACCATACCCACCCCAACAAGGCCACACCTCCTAATAGTGCCACTCCCTTTGGGGACTATTTTCTTTCAAACCACCGCAGCCAGCATACCTTGAATGGTGCTGAACATAAAAACAAAGCATTGGTCAGTTATATGAATGGGCTCATTTTCAAATTTATTGATTTACCATTTATTTATCAGGTCTCATACTATATCACATTGAGTACTAGTGACATAAGGACAGATAAAACATGACCTCTGTGTGTGTTAGCTCTTGCTGCATAACAAATACCTGAAAGTAGGTGGCTTAAAAGGTAAAGTATTTAGTGAGCAGAGGTCTGGGTCAGGATTTGGGCTGTGTTCAACAGATCACTTTTCTGGTCTTGGTTGAGCCTTATTGGGATCTGGGGCCAGTTGTCCTCTGGGGCCTGTTAGTGTTAGTTGGCCTAGGGAACTCTCAGCTTGGGTGACTAAAGTCTGACCTACATTCTTTCTTCTCTAGTGAGCTCTGTTGGCTCATTTATTTATACATAGTTAGGCCTATTCTCAGAGAAGTGGAAACAGCTCTCCTGGGTTCTTCACTGAGGATATAACAAGGCGCCATTGTAGAAAGTCTATGGTCAAAGCAGGTGCAAGTCAGTCTAGTTTCCAGGGAGGGTTGAGTACCTTTATCATCCTTTTTTAAAATTCATGTCTTTTTAGACAATTTTCACTATATAGTAATGCATGCTAACCTGAACTGGCAACTATCTTGCCCCTGTTTCCTGAGTTCTAGAATTACAGGCATCACCATGCCCAGCTGAATGCTTACTGATACCCATTGCTAAGGTATTGGAAATTAGTAGGGAAACAGTAATGGCTGGTCACAAATGATCTAGTAGTTTCTTGGTGTTTGGAGCTCATGGCTGATCAGAAAGACATAGAACTGTAACAAGCATTATTAAGAAATACCTTTCTAGGGCTGCAGAGATGCCTCAGTGGTTAAGAACACTCAATACTCTTCTGAAGGTCCTGAGTTCAATTCCCAGCATGCACATGGCAGCTCACAACTGTCTGATGCCATCTTCTGGTGTGGAGAGGTACATACAGACAAAGTACCTATATACATAAAATACACAAACAAATGAGTCTTCAAAAAAAGTATCTTTCCATTTTCTCTCCCTCTGTCTTTCTCTCCCTCCCTTTCTCCCACATTCCACTCTTTTCGCTTCTCCCTTCTCTCCCTTCCTCTGTCTTTCCTTTTCCTGCATTTTCTTTCCTTCCCCTCTTTCCTCCCTTCCTCCATCTTTATCCCAATAATATTTGACATTTTACATCACGAAACTAGTAAATCTAGTACCAAAACACCTACAATGATGACTCTGTACATTTAAATTTTTAATCTATCATAATAGGAGCAATGTATGGTCTATCAGCACCACTAAGCTGCTGGTCATATCTCCAGCCATATCTACACTGTAAGAGCTTCCACTAGGACCTGCATTTTGTTGATATATGCACTGTCTGGATAGGAAGTACCTCTGGGATGGTTAGTTTTTGTCAACTGGACAAAACTAGAGTCACCTGGGAAGAGAGGACCTCAGTTGAGAATTGTCTTCATTGCACTGAACACTTCATGGCCCATGAACAGGTTTTTGGGGTGGGGATTTTCTTGCTTCATGGCTGATGTGGGAGGACCCAGGTCACTGTGTGTGGTGCCACACCCGGGCGGGTTGTCCTGGGTTATATCAGAAAGGTAGCAGAATGTGAGCCCAAGGAGCAAGCCAGTAAGCATTATTCCTTCCGCATCTCTGCCTCAGTTCCTGCCTTGGCCTCTCGATGATGGGCTGTGTCCTGTCAGTGGAAATAAAAGCTGCTTTGGTCAGGGTTTTTCCAGAGCATCAGAAAATAAACCGGGGTAGGAATTTTTGTACCGGGGAGTGGATTGTTGCTGTGACAGAGCTGACCATGTTGTTTTTTGGGGGGGAGTACTGTGGAAGTACTTGGAGCTTTGAGCTAAAAGCCGATGAGCGCTTAGACCTTCACGGGCCGCTCTGAGGGAGTGCGGAGGATGGTCACAAGAATGGTGCAGTTGGTGGAGGAATGGCTTGTGAAATTTCAGAGAGCCCCTTAAAAACTTTATTGGTGCCATTTTTTTTTTTTTTTTTGGTGATAGTTTTGAATTAAGAGTCTTTGGAAGTGAAACCATCGCTCTACGGGGACAATGGATGCTGTTTAACTGGAGCTGAAAGATCAGCCATCATTAATAAGAGGCCAGCATCACTGGGTTCAGCTCTCCTGGGTACTGTTTTCTCAGGGTCAGGAAGCTGTGGTCCATGCGTGACTGGGGCTGGATCTCAAGCTGGCAGCTGAACTTAGTAATGTGTAAGACTCTCTCCCACCACGGTATTGCTTTGGGAAGCATGGAAGGCTCATGAGGCACAGCTGAGGCTTGGCACTGTATGGTGAGGTTTTAGTCTCCTTGAAGACAGGCCAGGAGAGGTGTAGATGAAGATGCATCCTCAGCTGCAGTGGAGATCTCAGAACTGAAAGGGCCATGAAGAGAGGCTGAGACTTGGCGCTATTGCAGGGCTGGAGTCCCTGAAGAAGCCTCTGGAGATGTTGTAGTAGAGGTATATGGGATATACTGAGACCCGGGGATGACCACCAAGGACACCAGCAGATGTGGAGCAGAACCAGTTCAATCGTGTTAGACAAGCTATGTGTGCTACAGATGGAAGAGCTAGAGATGCCGAGTTAGTTAAGCCCCTCAGAGCCCAGAAAATCAGAACTGAGTCCCAGTTGCCAGGCACTGAGCTCAAGATTTGCAGATACACAGCTGGATTTTTAATTTTTCTTGTTAAGTCTGATTGCTTTTATGTCCTAATTCTTCCCTTTTGGAATAAGAAAATATTTAATTTGTTTTTGACTTTGCAGAAAGCCACAGTTCAGAGACTGGGTATCTTGAAGAAACTTTCAGCTTTTAAAAGGATGGAGGGACTTTTAGAGTCACACTGTTTTGTACTATGTCATTAACATGAAATCATGAGGATAAACAAAAAAGGAAATGTTATGGTTTAATAAAGATTTGTTTGTATGTCAGTTTGGCAGAAAGTAAATTGTGCTGGTTAATTTTGTCAAACTTGACATAAACTAGGCACCTGGGAAGGGAGGGCCTCAGTTAAGGAATTACCTCATTAGATTAACCCACGGGCAAATCTGTGGGGGCATTTTTTATTTATTTATTTATTTATTTATTTATTTATTTATTTATTTATTTATTAGTTTTTCGAGACAGGGTTTCTCTGTGGCTTTGGAGCCTGTCCTGGAACTAGCTCTTGTAGACCAGGCTGGCCTCGAACTCACAGAGATCCGCCTGCCTCTGCCTCCCGAGTGCTGGGATTAAAGGCGTGCGCCACCACCGCCCGGCTGTGGCGGCATTTTTTAGACTAATGTCTGGTGTTAGAGGGCCCAGGTCATTGTGTGTGGTGTCACACCTGGGCGGGTTGTCCTGAATTGTATTAGAAAGGCGGTTGAATGTGAGCCTGTGTACCTTCCACGGTCTCTGTTTAAGGACCTGCCTCCACCTTCTTGCCTTGAGCGTCCATCCTCTATTCCCTCCATGGTGGCCCCGTGTCCTGTAAGCTGAAATAAACATTTTCCTCTTTCAAGTTACTTTTGGTCAGCAGCTTATCAACACAAGAGAAAGCAGACAACACAATCCCCAAACAAGTTCATGAATAGAAGGCTTTCTGTAGGGGCGGTTGGTTAGGCGGGCACTAATCTCACGGATGGCTTAATCTGTTGACTTTGTGGCTCAAAGAGTTTGGAGGAGGTGGGGCCTGGTTGGAGGAAGTAGGTCATTGGAGAGGACGCTGAGGGGTCTGTCCTGTCCCCCAGCCCCCTTCTCTGGTTTTCTAGGCTTTGCAGCATCTCAACCATGCATTCTCCATCATTCTGTCCTTCTTGGCCCACACCGCAGGGCCACAGTGGTGGTGACAGTGGTTATGGAGTGACATCTCTGACGCCATGAGCCGTACCAAGGCCTGCCGCCTTCCCTTTGCTATTTTCTCACCGTGAGGAAAAGCTGACGCAAGCACGCGTGCGCACACGTCTCTTTCCTCAGCTGGAAACAGAAACCATCGTGTTAAGGTGCACTGGTTGAAACCAGAGAAACCAGGAACGAAACCATGGCCATAAAACGGGATCTCCAAAGTGAGCCGTTCACATCTCACTGTTAGAGAACAAGCACCCGTGGAAGTGTGCCAAGCGTCCCAAACACAGCTAATGAAGCGGAATTCAGGCCTTCCTGTCCATGCCTTCTCCTGCGGGTGCGGCAGAGGAGGTAGAAAACCTGAGGCAATTGCTTCTTTAGCCTCCCAGGGCCTTAGGGCCATCAGGGTGGTTTGTGATGTTATTTTATCTGGCCTTGTGTTCTGTATTGCCAGTTCTAGATGTTGTTTGAAGAGGTCATTAGGAGCACTCTCTGAGGATCAATGCCTCATCTTTTTTGTTTGTTTTGATTTTGTTTTGGTTTTGTTTTTGGTTTTGGAGACAGGGTTTCTCTGTGTAGTTTTGGCTGTCCTGAAACTCACTCTGTAGACAGGCTGGCCATGAACTCACAGAGATCCACCTGCCTCTGTCTCCTGAGTGCTGGAATTAAAGGTGTGTGCCACCTGTGTCCAGCCTCAATGCCTCATCTTAAAGAAGGTTTCAGTTTCAAAGTCAAGGCTTTAAAAACAAGAAAATTAGGGAGCCTGGGGACATAGCTCCACTTATAGAGGACTTGCCAGTGTTCATGTAGCCCTGGGTTTGAGCCCCAGGACTGGGCATGATGACACACGCCTGTGATCCCAGCACTCTGATTACAGAGTGAATGAGAGAGGCTGAAGCCACTACGGGATGCAGGCGAGTCCTATGCCAAACTCAAAAAAAAATAAAATAAAAATAAAGATTAGGACCCTGATTCTTCATTTTACCAGTTGGAAAGAGTCGATCCTCAGTCAAAGAAATTTTCTCACAAGATCAAACTTACCAGGAATCCTGATATATGACAACAGCTGCTCTCTGCTGCGCGGGCCTTTCAGAACACCTGATGGACTCAAAGTGGAGCAACGGCAGCCGTGGGTGTGGACAGACAGGCACACAGGGCCAGGCTGGAGTTGTCTCACAGACTGTAGACTTTCGCAAACAACAAAGAGAATCTGAGGCCTAGTCAAACCCCTTCGCTTTAAAAGTTAGAGTTAAGCAGTGTCTTTTCTAAAGTCGTGGCGCTGTGACTCCAACTTGAATCTTTCAATGCCTGCATACTGTTAGTTTGTGCTTGAAACTTAAAGAGGTAGAACACTCAGTCTCTCCAAGGTTCTCCTCGTGTGCATGCGTCATGAGTCAGCGTCAGGTGAGAATGAAACATGTATGTGACACACATGAACTGCCAGATGAGTGGGGACCATTCTGATGTTTCTGAACACACTTGCTTTGTGCATTGAACATGCCCACCTACCCGCTTTCCCCAGGGCCTTTCCTGTTTCCACTCACCCCAGGTACCTTTCTGCCCCTGAAGGTCCCTCTTAATTTCTTTCTGTTCCCTTTTCCTGGTGCGGGAGAATTGTCTGTATTCTGTCAATCATGTTTCAAATAAAACGCTGATTGGCCAGGCAAGAAGTATAGGCGGGAAAACCAGACAGGAAGTAGAGGTGATGCAATGAGAACAGGAGAATTCTGGGAAGGAGGAAGCTGATTCCTCCCAGTCCTGTGCAGACCACCAAGGAAGCAGGAGGTGACCTGTCAGCTCAAAAAGGTACTGAGCCACATGGCTAAAATAGATCTGAATAATGGGTTAATATAAGTCATAAGAGCTAATAAAAAGCCTGAGCTAAGGGGCCAATAAGATTATAACTTATGGAGACCTCTGTGTGATTTTCTTTGGGGCTAAACAGCTGTGAAAACCGGGCAGGACAGAAACCCCAACAAGCCGGCCCTCATGCTATACTGTCCCTTCCTTGTCTCAGGCTCTATACATGATTTAGAACACGTGATACTTACTGTGTTTGACTCATTTCACTGACTGTAATGCCCTCCAGTTACATCTATGTTGTTGCAAATGCCAGGATTTAATTCTTTCTCATGGCCATGTACTATTCCACTGTATAACTATGCCGCCTTTTTGTGCATTCATTGCTATGGGGCATCAGGTTGGCGTTCTCTTTTGGCTTAGCGTATTTTTCTCACACTGCACTGGAGTCAGGGGACCTGGGACCTGATTCTTCAGGAGGAAGCCTCTGGGCAGGGTGAAGCGGTGTCAGCGCTACCTCTGGTGGGGGGACTTCATGCTGCGTGCAATCTGAGCAATGTGCCAGAATTATCTGGCTTCTTGCTCTGGGATCAGAAGCCAGAAAGGCCACCTTGTGAGACCCTCCTGCTTGCTCAGTCTGCCCCCTGCTGGCCATGATGCATGCCATGTTCTCCAGACATCATTAATCCACTATAATAATTCCTGCAGAGGCAAACACATTTTCAGGGTCCTCAAGCTCTCTGCGTTGACAGCCACTTTTGGGGCGTACAGTCAGTGTGAGAGAGGAGACATGTTTGCAATCTTGTTTCTGAGTGACTTTGTCTGAAAACAATTCTAGCTGTTCAGTTGGCTCCTGCCTGGAATCCTTGCACTTAGGAGGCTGAAGCAGGAGGTCACTGTGAGTTTGAAGCCAGCCTAAACTACGTAGTGAGTTCTGGGCCAGACTGGAATGTGTTGCAGAGAAGGATCCTGCCTCAAAACAGAAACAATGAAAAAGCAATTGTAAAATCCATGTGTGGTGACCAAGGCACAGCATTGGGGCTCAGGGCCGCTGTGTGACATGCCAGCTGCTGGGGAGCACAGGACCCACATGTGACATGCCAGCTGCTGGGGAGCACAGGACCCACATGTGACATGCCAGCTGCTGAGGAGCACAGGACCCACATGTGACATGCCAGCTGCTGGGGAGCACAGGACCCACATGTGACATGCCAGCTGCTGGGGAGCACAGGACCCATATGTGACATGCCAGCTGCTGAGGAGCACAGGACCCACATGTGACATGCCAGCTTCTGGGGAGCACAGGAATCCCCCTTCCACTGTACTTCCCATCATTCCACAGGCTTTTGTGTGTCAGTTTTCCACCATTGTGACCGAGTACCTGAGGGGAAAAGTCAGTTTAAAGGAGGAAACATTTTGCTTTGGCTCAGAGGGATCCGTGCGTGGACATTTGGCTCTGTTGTTCCTGGACTGTGGTGAGGGAGAAGGTCATGGTGATGCCAAACTGCTCACCCACAGTGGCCAGAGAGGGGAAAGAGATGGGAGAGAGGGATGGTGTGTGTGTGTGTGTGTGTGTGTGTGTGTGTGTGTGAGAGAGAGAGAGAGAGAGAGAGAGAGAGAGAGAGAGAGAGAGAGAGAGAGAAAGGGGGGGTGAATAGAAGATATATTCTTCCAAGCCAAGTCCCCAGTGTCCTATTTCTCACGACTGCCACCTCCTGACATTTCTACTGCCTTCCCAAGATGCCATCTTTCCCTCGTTCTGAGATCTCTCTCTCTCTCTCTCTCTCTCTCTCTCTCTCTCTCTCTCTCTTGGATTTTCCATTAAGTGGGCACCCGCGGCCAAGTGACAAGCGTCAGTTACACTGACCAGATGACATACACTGCTGTCCTCCGTCCTTATCTGTAGAAATAGTGAATCTAGACGGCTGTTATCCCTGCTAAGTTCACTGCTGTCTGTCAAGTCAGTGGCGGATCTATTTGAGCCTGTTCTCTTAGCGTTAGAAGACCGGCTATTAGAAGGAATAAGACAGAGTGTCTCAAGTCCATCAGGAGAATAAGTGATGACCTGTTGGAATGGTTCCATTTGCCTCGACCGCTCTTGTTCAGTCCATTAGTAGGTGACACAGGGTGCCTTCCAGCCACCATCCTTGGCTTCTTCTGGCTGTTGATGCTTATGAAGGCAGGGCTCTTTAAATCTGAGTAACCAAGTCTGTGGATAAATTGTCTTCCTTTAGACACTGTAAGAATTCTGTCAGCATCTCTGTTAAGAGATCAGCGAACAATCCGATGAACTGGTGGCTCTTGTCTTCTCCTTTGAGGATGGTAAGGTTCTGCTCTTATGGTATTTTCTATACAAACCCATGTCACCCTCCACTGGGTCGGAGGGTAGCTCCTAACCCCATGTGGATGTTTAAATTTAAATTAATTAAGCACAAAGGAAATCTTAGTCTCCAACTTTATCCTCTGCAACATTTTGAGTGCCCAAGAACCCCCGTGTGCCTAGTAGCAACAGTTAAGAATTATTTCCACCACTGTGGCAAGTTCTTTTAGATATTGCTGACAGTGGCTTGGTGGGATTTATAAGAACACGGTCTTCTGAGTCTTATGGAACTTGGTTCAAATCTCATTTCTCTTCTAAATAGCTAAGTGACCAAGCATGTCACTTGACTCTCCTGAGGCCTCAGCTCCTGAATCTGTTAGTACATCACTTGCCTGCCTCCCAGCACGGAGGATGAGGTGCGATGGTCCCTGTGGCGCTGTAGCAGGATTTACTTACGTAGAACAGCGTGGTTTCCGGTGATGATTCCTATGTAGATGAGGGCAGGGTCCCCGAATTACTGAGGGGGTATTTTCTTTTCTACATGTGTTGGCTCTTACTAGTGTCAATATAAGAATACTCTCACCTCAAAGGGAACACGAGGGTTTATTTTAGAGCTAAATATGAGTGACCATGGCACAAGAATACAGATTTATGTTACCCCAAACACCATATTCCAGTGCAGTAACCACTTCAGGAAATTTTTCTATAGTAACAGAACAAAGAAAGTTAGAAATTGAGATATTTTTCAAGTATCAAGTTGGAGGTTTACAGCAAACTGGAGAAATCTCAGTTATCTGCTGACCTTCTTAGCTTTTGAATCGGTGGAAGCTGTAGCTTTGTTTATATATTCTAAAAAGGTTTACCTAGTGGTCATAGGGTGTTAGGTCAGGATCAGAGGAGAGCATTAAATGTCTCTCCAGGAGTCTAAATATAGCCTGTGATACTCGATCCTCTGTAATAGTCTGTCCACTGTTAGTGAGTCAGCTTGCCACAGCGGAGACCTTTCCTTGGGAGCATTAGTCATGTCCATAGCTCATGCTTATGTGTTACACACCACCTTCTTTCTCTCAAACAGGTTTAGTGGGATGGTGGACATACGTGGAACTATTTGAGAAAAGGTAGCATGGTCGTGTCCCCAACAAAAGCAAGGCCTTTTGGGTGTTTTTCATTATGACTGCTTGCCACTTAGAGCACAAGGAGTCATTTCTGGGCAGGTCATTTAGTATCACTGTGGGATGTCGGGTGCTGTGTGAGAGTCACTTAACAACTTCAAAACACTTCATATATGTATTTACATGATGATGATGATGTACATGGGGGGGATCTGTGTGCGAACTGTGTGGCCACTGCATGAATGTGAAAGTCAGAGGACAGCCTGAAGGGGTCAGTTCTCTCTCTCCACCCTGTGGACCCTCTGAGATGTCTCCTTATCCAATGTGCATACATGTCCTGCCTCCAGGCAGGACGGTCCCGCTCCTTTTTGTTAGCGATCCCTTGAGAGCCCACGTGAAATCATACTTACCTTCATGGCTTCATCTCTGGTAATATTCTGGATATCCTGTTTCTGTGCCCCGTGGTAGGAAAGCCAGCTGGCGCATCCTCTCCCGGAAGCTGCGGACCTTGGGGGACCAGCGTCATAATATACTATTTTGCCAGTAGAGGGCAGCATTGCCAAGAACTTCTTTGCAATTTAACGGCGTGGGTGGGCAGTCAACCTGCTATCTCTCCGTTCCCTCCTCTCACCTTGCCCTGCTTTTGGCAGTCACACAGAGTAGAGATATTTTCAAAGTGACTCCCAGCAACTGATGGCCGGGAGGGTGGCCCAGGAAACAGCAGCGGCGTTGGCTGGAGGTCGCCTGCTATCTCTACACACCCTACATCTGGCACCGCTCTGCCCCTGCAGGAGGTGGCTGTCTGGGAGGCCCGTGCCAGCTGCCCACTGCTCAGACTTCGCTCACACGTCTCCTCCGGGTGTTCTTGTCCCTAAATGCCTCTTCCCAGGAGAGATCTGAGTCAGTCTCTTGTCATTAAATTAGTTCTTGCTAAACTATGACAGACGTCAAAGCAGCTGATGGAGTGATTATATTCTCCCTACCCCCATGGCAACAGGCAGAGGCAGGTGAAGTACAAGAGAGAAAAAGCTGTCGGAAGTTTGGAGCGAGGAGATGGTTTGTTTGGCCAGTTCAACATCCATCCTTCTGGGTTATAAAGATGGCAGAGGGGAGTCTGATTCAATTGTCCAAACAGTCTGAATCTTTTGGTTTAATGTTGCTTAGAATGAAACACCCTTTCTACCTATCTCTCCCGCCTCCTCCCTCCTCCCCAAATCTTTTGGCTCGGCTGGCATGACTGTATGCTTGCAGAAGTCATGGCTCTACAGAGGAGGTTTTTCTTGGTCTAGACTGAGCGTTCTGTCCTGGGGCACTGGCTCTTATATGGTGTGCATTTACATTCCAGTTCTTAGTCTTGAACTGTCAATCAGTGACTCTTGACACTCCCCTTTCTTGGGGTTCACAAGGGCTGGGCTTCTCTCTGAAACCCAGGGAGGTTACTCTCAGTGGTTCCAGGGTCTGATTTATTTGGGACCTTCCTGTGGGTGACTCT
Organism: Arvicola amphibius; assembly: GCF_903992535.2. Lineage (NCBI taxonomy): Eukaryota > Metazoa > Chordata > Mammalia > Rodentia > Cricetidae > Arvicola > Arvicola amphibius. The sequence goes on along the minus strand of NC_052052.2, from coordinate 59,213,293 downwards.
ACTCTTGCCCATGACTGGGGTCCTGGGGTGAATCCTTTCTCAAGAATATGTGACATACACTAGATCCAAGACCCCACACAGAGCCCTTAAAACTCCAGCAAACCCCTCATCATTCATGATGCCAAGTAGATGCCAGGAAGTCAAATGGTCATTTGCACCTTCTTGGAGGGGTTAAATCAGTTAGCAATGTCTCCTCAAAATTATCATCAAATCCTGGGTGATGGAAAAGGCACAACCTTAAAGTACAGATCCATGCTTATGAAACCTAGTCAGTCACCAGTATCAGACAGGAGAGCAGAAATGGGCAGGGTGGGAGGTGGCTGGCTGCTATCAGGGATGTCTCTCTCTGTGGTTGGCATCCCTGGCTACTATCCCTAGGCGTCTCCTGTTTCTTCCTTTCCTGTCAAAATCCTCTTCTTCCAAACTCAAGTATGAAGAAGCATGATGAGGGTCAGAGAGATAAAGGCTCGGGGCTTCAGAGAGCTTGCTGCTCTTGCAGAATTCCAGAGGTTGGTTCTTACCATGTTAGGTGGCTGTCACTCTAGCTCAGGGTATCCAATGCTTGTTCCGGTCACTGTAGGTGCCCCCACACACTTGGTCCCCTCAAACACACATAGATTAAAAAAAAGACTGATGGATTTCTCTGGCTACCCTTTTTAAGATATTCGTATATAATGGAGAGGAGTATACCACAGTGACGTGAGCACACATCACCTGCCTCAGCAATGCTCAGGCCAATGCTTGCACCCCTCAGTTATTTTGAAGCAAACAATGTTTTTTCACTGTATCCGTTGCTGGTGCAGAACTTTTGGTGGCAGGAGAGAGTCCAGATGGTTTCTCTCTCTGCTGTGGCAGTGCCCACCTTTTTGGCCTCTTTTTCTCTTTCCTAGTGGTCTCCCCTCCTCGCCACACTGAGGTGTGTTCCCCTGAGTAGTACCTTCCATCTAGTGCTAGGAATAAAGGCTTCCTTTTCTCAGACCTCTCATTCTTCCAGTGTACCCCAGAAGTCATGCCTTCTCTGGAACATTTCCTGGACCCCCAGATGAAGCCAGCCTCTCCTGTGAGAGCCAACAGTATAGGGGTTCCTGTTTATAACAATTATTTCTAGGTAGCGTAAATGGCTTACACTCTCCACGCAGCATTCTAGGAGACTTTTAACAAACACCAGCTGATTTGACCAGAGTTTCTACACAGGGGAAGCTTGGTACAGAGATGTAAGCGGCAGAGCTGGGATTACAGGCTCAGGCTGCCTGGCTGCTCACTCTAGTCCAAGGCCTGTATTTGATAGCCCGTTGCTTCTGTCGACTGTGCAGCCTTGGGGAACGGGGGAGGGAGGGTGTCATTCTCTTCCGCACTCCTGGCCTGAGCCCTACCTGGCTGGACAGCACATTTGTTGCTGAAATCATTTGACATAGGACTCTGTGTTATCATCTGGAGAAACATCGAGACACCTGCTTCCTACAGCCAGCTATAATTCCTATGGTAACAAGAACCCTTGGCTGACAAGATTAACCTTTCTCTTAATAATCAATGCTTGTTCTGACCTTCTCCCTGAACAGAGGCAATCTGCAGATCTCTCCAGGGTTGGGGAAATGGGCGGAGCTAGGTTTTACAGGGATAGCTGAATAGGCTTCCAGGTGCCTCTGATTTGCATATAGGCGCAGCCTCTTGGTTGGAACTTGATGAACTGGAGAGACAAGACACCAGAATAAAGTTTTAGCAATGGCCCCCACATGGAGGAGGAATTTGAGGATACTTGACACAGATAGGTCAATTCCTCCACCTCTAGGCTGTCCTCAGGACCACACCAGGTCAAGGGGAATGAATGCCATTTTCCTGGTGTTAAGCAGCAGTTTCTCTACTCCCTCAAAGTCCCACATAGTTATAATTGCAATAGATAGCATGTTTGGGTGAGCCTATAGGAAGGCAGTCGAATGCTTACAAGTTTCCCTGACCTGAGTCATGAGCAAGGACATGGGTCATTGCTGTGGGAGGCAGACAGAGGTGTAAGTGTGCACGCTAACAGTTTTGTGAAATGCCAGAGCATAGCTAATAGGTTTTTCTTGATTTTTTTTGTGGTAATTGTTGAAATTCTATTATTAAAATTTTAACAAAAGCCTTTAACATTTTCTGTGCATTTCACAGTTCTTACTAATTAGAGTATTTTAAGTCCCTGTCTGGCTATGACCTAACCAAAGACTTGAACTTTAAGTTTTTAAATGAGCAGGATTCTTTTCACAGTGCTTACCTCTTTCCTTCCTTCCCTCCCTCCCTTTCTCCCTTCCTTCTTTGTTCTTCTCTCATGTATTACATATTCCAACCACACTTTTTCCTCCTTCCACCCCACCCCCAGATCCACTCCCCCTCTATTTCCCTTCAGAAAAAAAGGCAGGTCTTCCAGGGCTATCAACCAAACATGGCATATCAAGTTGCAAACCCCCTCATATTAAGGCTGACAGTAGGAGGAAAAGGGTCACAAAAGCAGACAAAAAGTCAGAGACAGCCCCTCTCCCCAAGAATTCCAAGTTACATGACCTTAACATGTATGCAGAGGACCTAGGTAAGACTCATACAAGCTGCCTGATCATCACTCCAGTTTCTGTGAGTCCCTGTTATGCATTGGTTAGTTGATTCTGTGGGGTGTTTTTTGTGGTGCCCTTGACTTCTCTGACTCCTGTGATTCTTCCTCCTCCTCTTCTGCAGGATTCCCTGAGCTCTGTCTAATGTTTGGCTGTAAGTCTCTGCATCAGTTGCTGGACAAAGCTTCTCTGATGACGATTGTGTTAGGCCCTGGTCTAGAAGTATAACAGTATCGTTAGGAATCATTCCATTAACTCCCCCCCCCCCCCCGTTGTGTTTGGTTCTATCCTAGGTCTCTGGGCTATCTGGCCTGATGGAGGAGAGTTATCTGTCTATGTTACGTTCATTGGTTAATTAATAAAGAAAACTGCCTTGGCCCTTTAAGAGACAGAAAACTAGGTAGGCAGAATAGACAGAACAGAATTATGGGAAAAAGGAAGCAGAGTTGGGGAGACGCTTCAGGCATTCGCCATAGTGAGTCTCCATGCTTCTCCTCTCCGAGATGGACGCAGGTTAAGATCTCTCCTGGTAAGCCACACCTCGTGGTGCTACACAGACTAAATATGGGTTAAGGAAGATATGAGAATTAGCCAATAAGAGGCTGAAACTATGGGCCAGGCAGTGTTTAAAAGAATACAGTTTCTGTGTAATTATTTCGGGTGTAAAGCTAGCCAGCGGCCGGGTGGCGGGTGGCGGGAACAGCCCGCCGCTCCTTCTACACTGGCCTCTGGGTCCTGGCCCTTCAGGCAGTGTCAGGCATGGATTACCTCTCTTGGCATCTGTCTCAAGTTGGACCAGTCATTGGTTGGTCACTTATAAACGGAACTTTCCGTCCCACCCAGTTCCATAGCTGTTCAGTCCCAAAGAAACACACAGAAGCTTATATTAATTATAAACTATTTGGCCTATTAGCTCAGGCTTATTATTAACTAGCTCTTACAACTTATATTAATGCATAATTCTTGTCTATGTTTAGCCATGTGGCTTGGTACCTTTTCTCAGTGAAGCATTCTCATCTTGTTTCCTCTGCGTCTGGCCGATGACTGTATCTCTGCCTTTCCTCCTCCCAGAATTCTCCTAGAGTGGTCACCCCGCCTAGACTTCCTGCCTGACTATTGGCCAATCAGCATTTTATTAAACCAATATGAGTGGCGAATCTTTATAGTGTAAAGAGCATGATCCCACAGCAGCCACTCCCACAAATTCTGCGCCAGCTTTGCCCCAGTGTATCTTGTAGGCAGGTCAAAGATTTTGTGACTGGGTTGATGTTCCTACCTCTCCACTGGGAGCCTTGCCTGGTTATAGAAGATGGCCAGTTCAGGCCATGTATCCCCAACTGCTGTGAGTCATTGATAGAATCGCCATCATAGATTTCAGAGAGTTTCCATTGTGCTAGGTTTCTACCTCCCCCGGAATGCCCCCCAATTTCAGTCATCTCTCAATACTCTCTCCTTACACCTTCCCTACCTGATTCCTGCTGTTCTCATTTCCCCTTCCCAGGGAGATCCACTTGTCTTCCCTTGAGCTTTATTACTTAGCCTCTCTGGGTTTGTGGATTGTAGCAGGATTATCTTTTTAACTAATATCTACTTATGAGTGAATACATACCATGTTTGTCTTTCTGGGTCTGGGTTACCTCACTCAGGATTATTTTTTCTAGTTCCATCCATTTGTCTACAAATTTCATGATTTTTAAAATATCTGAGTTATACTCCATTGTATAAATGTACCATATTTTTAAAATCCATTTTTTTTTGTTGAGGGACATCTAGGCTGTTTTCATTTTCTAGTTATTATGAATAAAGCTGCTATGAGCATAGTTGAGCAAGGGTCCTTGTGGTAGGAGAGAACATCCTTTGGACATATGCTCAAGACTGGTATCACTAGGTCTTCAGGCAGATCAATTCCCAATTTTCTGAGAAACTGTCATACTAATTTTTGAAGTGGCTTTTCAAGCTTGTACTCCCACCAGCAATGGAGGGGTGTTCCCCTTGCTCCACATCCTTACCACCATGAGCTATCACTTGTGTTTTTAATCTTAGCCATTCTGACAGGTGTAAGATGGAATCTCAGAGGCATTTTAATTTGCATTTCCATTACGGGTAAGATGTTGAACAATTTTTAAAGTGTTTCTTGGGCATTTGAGATTGCTCTGTTGAGGATTCTCTGTTTAGATCTCTAATCCATTTTTAAAATGGGGTTTTTTGGTTTGTCGGTGTCTAGCTTCTTGATTTCTTTATATATTTTGGATATTAGCCCCCCCATCAGATGTGGAGTTGTTGAAAATATTTTCCCATTCTGTAGACTGCCATTTTGCCTTATTGACTGTATCCTTTGCCTTACAGAAGCTTTTCAGTTTCATGAGGTTTCATTTATTTTTGTTTATTTTTTGATAGTTGATGGGAATAATTTACTTCATTGCCTGTTTTACAAGATTTGTTGCTAGCTAACAGATATGTTTATTTGTAGTATAAAACGTGATATGTACAAACATAACACGAGGAATTTTTTTTCAACAAAAAATTTACATACACCTGGAATTTTACATCCACTATGTTACAGGATCTGAACCCAAATTTCCCTAATATCATTACAAATACATATTGCCAACTTAAATTTAAAGCCACACAAAGTTAAAACAAGAATTTATTTCTTATTGAATTACAGTATTGGAGAATGGTAATTTAGTGGTCAGGGGTGGTTTTTAAAATCGAGTTAAAATTTCACATTTGAATTGGACCTTGATTTGGATTATTGTTTGTTCATTACTTTACCCAAACCCAATACTGATTTTAAAATAGTTACAACTGAGGTAGCTTTCTTTTATTGGTCAAATCTTGTCAAACAATTTGTGGGAGTTATCAATATGAATTTGTTATACCTTTAAAAGATTGACATTGTTTGATTTTATACGTGTAACGTGTGATATATTTTAAATGACTGTAATTTAACAATGGTCACTATGGCTAGAAAATTTCTGGCAGCAGAATTTTAACTAAGGTAATTTTGTCTTCATAACTTTGAGCTACTTCCCCATTTTTTAAATAACATAATTCTTTATTGACTCTTTGGGAATTTCACATCATATACCCCAATCCTGCTCACCTCCCTGTTTCTCCATAGTTGCCTCTTACCATTGCAGTGTCTCTCCCCTAAAAGGACCCTACCAAATTAATTAAAGACAAAACAAAGCAAACAACAACCCCCACCCTCCATCTGCCATCTTTCCTCTCCAACACATCTTCATTCATTTATTCATTCATTCATTCATTCATTCATAGCATTGGGAACTCTGGTGTGTTACATAGTGTATCAGCTTCACCCACAAATGGTCATTGCAATGAGTCATCAGTCTGGTTCAAGGGCTCGGGCACACCATGATCACTGGACCCTTGCCAAAACTCCTTTCAGATACCCTGTTGTGGCTGAGTCATAGAGATTCTATGGCTATCATTCTGCAAGACCAGTCTTTTCATGAGCTCTAGCAGGTCATATATGGGGTAGATGTTAGGGTAGGACAACCCAAAGCCCAGGATGTGGGCCTGGATGGTAACTGAGTTGGTCAGTCTGAGCCACTGGGACCAGACCTCCTCAGGCAAGGTGTAGAGTCAGCTCTCCTAGGCCCATGTTATTGGGGCTAGCTTTCATTGCCTGTAGTAGGGCCGTCTCTCCCAAGTGTGGAGCCAGCTCTCCTGCTGCAGTGTCCAGGGAGGGGCAGGGACAGCTATCTAGGGCCAGTGAAGGGTGGGGTTGGCTCAGCACAGCCCTCAGGTTTCAACTTGCATTTTTCTTATGATTCCTGTGGTAATACAGGCCATGGACATCAACACAGACCCCCAACTTCAGCAGGAACATGGACCCACATGGCCCTTGGCAGCAGCTCAGGCTTGGACATCACCATGGTCCTGGTGTGGCAGCACAGGTCACCCAGATCAGTAAGGCCCTAGCATAAGTATGGCTATCAGATACCAGTGTAGTCTCAGGTGGCTGGCGAGATCTTGGGCATCTTCATGGCCCTTGTTGGTAACAGGGGCCATGGCATCAATGCAGACCCTGGCTGTGGCTAGGGCCATGGACTCAGACATGGCCCTAGGCAGCAGCCCTGGCTCAGATGACACCTTGTGATGTGGGATTCCCCTCTGTATGCTGTGAATATGATTGGCTAATTAATAAAGAATCTGGCTTGGCCTGATAGTGTAGAGTAGAGCTAGGTGGGGAAAACTAAACTGAATGCTGGGAGAAAGAAGGTGGGGTCAGAGAGAAGCCATGTATCCCTGCCAGAGACAGATGCTGGAAATTTACCTAGTAAGCCACAAACTCATGGCAATACACAGATTAATAGAAATGGGTAAAATTAATACCTAAGAGTTAGCCAATAAGAAGCTAGAGCTAGTGGGTCAAGCAGTGATTTAATTAATACAATTTCTATGTGGTTATTTTGGGGCTGAGCAGCCGGTAACAAACATGACGCCTCCTACAACAACCATGGCCCTGGGTGATAGCACAGACCATTCAGATAGGCATAGCCCCCTATGGTGGCATAGTTCTTATATTCCAGCATGGCCATAGATTGTAGCCGAGACCCTGGGCATTCATGTGGCCTTTGGTGGCAACTTGGGACATAGACATCAACACATACCCTAGCTGTGGTAGGACCATGTACCCAGCCATGGTTCTTGGCAGCAGCCTGAGCTTGGATGCCACCATGGCTCCAGGTGGCAGCATAGGCCACTCAGATCAGCATGGCAACATGGCCCTTGGACACCAACATGCCCCAGGTTGTGGCCCAGACCCCTGGCATCAGCATGACCTTCGATTGTATCAGGAGCTGTGGACATCAACAGATACCTGCAGTAGGGCCATAGACCCAGTCATGGTCATATATTAAAACCCAGGCCTAAATGTCATCATGGTCCTGGGTGGCAGCACACGCCTCTTAGATCAGCATGGCCCTGGTGGCATCATGGCTCTCAAATGTCCTTCTCTAAATCCAAGTATGTTGTTAAAAGAAAAATTCAGAGTTTCTGTCTCATGTCAAGAGCCATCTGGTATGGGACAGAGAGAAGAAAGAATTTAGAAAAAAATTTTACTTTTCTTCATACCTATTTTTGTCTCTATCATACCTTTCATTGAATATATATATATATATATATATGTATATGTATATGTATATGTCTATATAAATAATGTTTAAGTTTTCCACAATGAACAATGAATTTTCCTGCAGTAACAATGCTCCTTCTGTTTTTATTTTGTGGAATAATTTGAGGAGTATTGGTATTAGCTCTTTGAAAGTCTGGTAGAATTCTGCACTAAAACCATCTGTCCCTGGACTATTTTTGGTTGGATGACTTTTAATGACTACTTATATTTCCTTAGGTCTATTTTATTACCTAATCTTAATTTAACTTTGGTAAGTGGTAGCTATTGAGAAAAATTTCCACTTTTTTTTTTAGATTTTCCAATTTTGTGGAGTACAGAGGTTGCTAAAATAACTGTAGTGAAATATAGAGCCATAGGTCAATTTTAGTTTTGGGGGGGCACTGAAATTTAGACCTGTAGGATAGTATCAAACAAGTTGGGCTTTATAGAAATCCAGGTTTCAGATAGCTAAATTCTAGGTTATAAAAATGTTGAGGTGAATACAAACCCCAAGATTAGGCATTATATTGAGCTTCTATTTTATTTTTTATGTTCCTATTTTAAAATTTACTTTAAAATCAGTGAAAAAAACTTACTTTAAAAATTTTTCATGAAAATATCAATAAAATAGAAACAAAGACAGTGAGAAGTAGTACAACTGTATTCTACAAAGAATTAATGAAAAAGTCAATCAGCTTCATGATTATTATCCAGAAGTCAACACTGATGAACGTAGTGTAAGTGTCATTCCTCTTAAACAAAGATGGACAATGTCACTAGATTCAAAATCCAGAGCATCCAAACATCATTGGGTTGAGCACAGAATCAAAAGGCCTCATTTCTGAGAAGTGGGATTCATTTTGAGAAGCAAGGAGATGTTTTTGGACTTGGTTTGTGGGCATTTTACTGAGTATTATTACATCAATGTTTATGAGGAAAATTGGTCTGTAATTCTCTTTTTTGGTTAAATATTTGTGTGGTTTGAGTATCAGGGTGACATATTTAAGTGTGGATATGTTTGTTAGCTGTGTTGAAAAAACCAGATCTTCAAGCTTGCTCCAGTGAGGAATCCAGCCACCAGGACATTAAAGATAGCACCTCAGAATATGCCTCTGGGGATGTGTTGTCTCTCCATTTTAGCCTGTAGAAATTCCTTCAGAGTATGAAGGCCCTGTTCAGGGAGAAACCCAGATATTCAACAAAGTTCCCAACCAAGATTGTCCAAGATTGGTCATTTGGAATGGGACAAGGAAGGAGTCATCTCAAAGCTTGAGCTTCAGCTGTCCTCTGTTCACACAGAGGTTATTTGAGGAAAGAATGCGTGACAGGTTTTCATGCTTGATTTTTGTTGTTCTATTGAGATAGGTTTTTCTCTGTGGCTCAGGCTTGTCTGATTTCAGTGTCTAGCCCAGGCTGGCTTTGAACTCATGGCAATCCTTCTGCCTTAGCCTCTTAACCACTGGGCTTATAGGTTTGAACCATTAAACCCAGTTTCCTGCTTGAGTATTGAATTCTTCTAATTTTGGCAAGGTGTGGCGTTGTATATGTGCATGGGAGCTAGTTCTCAGTTGCATAAGACTTGACAAGACTATACCAGGGTCTGCAAGGCAAGCATTTGCGGAAGTGCAGACATTTTGAGGCAGTGAACTCAGTTATGTCATATAGAATAGATGTGGTTCTCAACTGGGTCCTATCTTGCTGCTATTTTTAGGAGAAATTTGGCAATTTTTTTTATGAAATTGGTACCTATAGGTTAAAACATGCTATAATGTACAGTACTTACCAAGCCATTTTCTAACCTCAAGTGTCAATAGTGTCAATGTTGAAAATTATGTGATGGAGGTGTTAGGAACAGAAAGCCACAAGGCTTGGTTTATGTTGAAACAACACGGCATTGATATTTATATCTTGCATAAGTCGGATAAAACATTGCTGACATTGGACATGGGTGAAGAGGACTCCGAATCAGCACAGAATGGCTAACCCTGAATGTCCAGGCAACCCCAAGTATACAGTGATGTAATCTGTTATATAACCATGTTTGGCAGAGTGCTACTTTTGTATGATTCTATATAAACATGGGTGTAAGGTCAGATGCCTGATCCCTTAGCCTTTGCCTTGCCAACCTGCTGATGTAATCTGTAGGACTGTGGTACAATGGAGACTCAAAGTTGTTGAAAGCAAGAAGCAAGTTTGGGACTGTTGTCATTACAAAAAGGCAGGAGAAGAATAAAAAAATCCAATGAAGTAATAAAAGAGATTAGTTGACTATAATCCTATGTTATACACACACACACACACACACACACACACACACACACACATACACACGAGCATCACATTGTGGTTTAGGAATCTCACAGTGATGTACAGATTAATAGAGATGAGTTAATTTAAGACGTAAGAGCTAGCTAGAAATATGCATAAGCTAATAGGCCAAGCAGCATTTTAATTAATACAGTTTCTGTGTGAATATGTTGGGTCCAGGCAACTGGGAAACGAACAAGCAGCCTCTGTCACTAGACAGGTATCTGCGATCTTTGGAATTTTCCCTTTCAACATATTTAATTAAAACCTAATTTTCTTTTTAAAAATTCTATTGATTTTTATTGAGCTCTACATTTTTCTCTGCTCCCCTCCCTGTCTCTTCCTGCCTTCTACCCTCTCCCAAGGTCCCCATGCTCCCACTTTACTCAGGAGATCTTGTCTTTTTCTCCTTCCCATGTAGATTAGATCTATGTATGTTTCTCTTAGGTCCTCATTGTTGTCTACGTTCTCTGGGATTGTGGTTTGTAGGCTGGTCTTCTTTGCTTTATGTTTGAAAACCACATATGAGTGAGTACATGTGATAATTGTCTTTCTGGGTCTGGGTTATCTCATAAAACCTAATTTTCTAAGAGTAGATTTCTTAGTGAACAAAACAATCATGGATATGCAAAAGCAGATGAGACCAGCAAATATGAAGAAGTGAAAGATAAAACCAGCAGTAACTCTGCATGCCTCATGCTGGCTCTGAGTCCCTACAATGGAACTCCCACCACTAAGCATTTATTTCTTGAGATGCTGATTGTCATGACCTGATGCAGGTAAGGATCAATGCCACCCTCCAGAAACAAAACCCCACACTTTATTATTTTTTTTGGAGTCAATTGTTTTATTGTCATTATTTTCACACTGAGGAGACTTAGTTACATAAAGTGTATTCAGTAGGTTGGTTATCAGTAGTAGAAGCACAAGGATGCAGACAGTGGACCATGGAGGAATGCCCCTTATCAGAGCGAGAGCAGGGGACTGAAGCACGCCACTCCAGACAGCCTATGTACAGGTGCAACCCGAATTCCAGTTATGTACAGACAGAATCACAGAGTAAATGACGCAGGGTCGCTGTACATCTAGCCAGCCAGTGGAAACGGCTCACAACAAACACACAAAATGACAAAAATGACTTTCAAGTGCATCGAGAGGACTCTTGAGGGGTGAAGATAGGGGTTGAGATGTTTCTTTAGAATCCAGGCAAACAAAGGCGGTGTGAGACCCTGACCTCCCCTAAAAAGATCCCTCACAAAAATGGCATTGTGACATGGTTTGATCCTTCCAAAATATATTCATTAAAAGTTCTAAAAAAATTGCTTTTGTTTATTTAATTGGCATACTTATTGTATACACTTATGGGGTGGAATAACATGACTAAATCTGGGTTATAGGTTCTGCTGTAGTGCAGGAAAAAAAGTATGGTTGGCAGTAATTGGTTGTGCATCTCAAAACAAGATTTTGAGTACATTTTGATATTTTTTAACATAACCCATTTAAAAGACAGGTTAAGTCATGTACTGCATATATCTATGTTAGAATCAATATTAATTGGTATTTTCTGTTTTAAAAATATGCAAATAATAATTGCATAACTTATCTTTTTTTTTTTTACACTAGTAGTGGCTTCATTGAACCAGGATGGTAGTGTTTGTTACTCTTACTTCTTTGCTATTTTTGAGACAAACTCTCATGTAGCCAAAGCTGGCCAGGAGTTTCCAATCCTCCTGCCTCTACCTCCTTAGTTCTGGGATTGCAGGTGTACCATCATATCTGGCTTGCAACTTATATTTTTCATGTATCTCTCTGTGTCTGCATTGTGAAGATGGAAGCTGTTGCTTGTGGAGACTTGAGAAAACAAGGCTAGGTCCAGGTACCATGATGGCTAGGTCCATGTACCACGATGGCTAGGTCCAGGTACCATGATGGCTAGGTCCAGGTACCATGATGGTTAGGTAAAGGTACCATAATAGATTCTGTGCAGAGTGCAAGAGAAACTCACTCTTGCACTAAGAAATCTACTCTGTTCTTGATAGACAGTCTGAGTCTTTGAGAACCTTCAGCCCCCAAAGAGCCTGAGATAGAGGACCATCACTGGCTCTGCCTCCAGACACCCTTTCTTTAGGGCAAATTGTCTGTTAAAGCCTACGATTGATGGGGTTGTTCAATTTAATACTTGGGCTTATGTGATCTAGATACCCTGTTGTGGTGGATTGTTCTAGGCTCTTTTGTGCCTTTTAATCATTATATTAGCTTTTATTCCAATTGCATTACAAAGTGAAATGTTAAAGGTTTTAGTTGTGGGGACATCTGTGCCTATATGTGTGCAAACAACTTACCATCCCAGTCAGAAAGCGTATTTTAACAGAAATAGGGAATAAACTGCCCACTGCGCTATGAAGTCTGTTGTTTTTGCTTGTTCTCCCGGGGACGTAAGCCAATTAAGGTTTACGATGCCAACAGGTTGTAGATCTGTTTGCCATTTTTATAAGGAAACTTTTTAGATCCATCACTTATTCGTATAGAAACACAAACACTTCCTAATTTTTCCAGGCATTTTTGCTAATTATCCATTTCAATTCCCATGTGGAGGAATCTTGCTTTGCATAGCAGACGGATTGCAGGAGATTAATAAGGAAGTATTTTCAGCGTGGCAATGTGACTGGCTACTTAAAGAAGCCATGCAATAAGCTACTTTGAAAATCAAGAATGCTTTTGTGAAATAAACAATTTCTTTGATTTTCAAACAGTTTGCTTAACATACATACCTAAAAATGTATTAGTAGATTAGGACTATCCAGAAGAGTAGGTGTTAAGTAAGAAGAAACAGAACAGATAAACTTCATCAACGAACAACACACAGGATGACTCATGGACTGTTTATTGACTATATTCAGAAGCCCTGAATATATGCTTTATTGGTATTTTATGGCTTTAATTAAGACAATCGTCTCTTATGAAATACTATAAAGTGCAATATTAAAAAAATTAAAAAACCCAAAAGGCATCCATTGTCCTTCAGTTTTATCCTGATGATAAGAGTTGGAGATGCATTGAATTAGTTGGCAAGGAATTCTCTGCCTTAATTCACACCTGCAGTTTCATTCTGGAAGTGATTTTATTCTGGGCTTCAGACTTATTTCACTTTTCTCTTGTTTGTGTGCGTATAACATGATTTAAGAGAATTAGTACTTTCTTTTGGCCAGCTGAGTGTTTTACAGACCTGTCAACATCCAAGGCCTTTGCTAATTACATATCCATTATGAAGAAATTGTAACCCAAGAGGAAATTCCCATCTTTTGCTGACCAGTTTCCTAAGTCAGGAAGTGTCCTTACTGTTCCTATCAGCCTACTGTGCGGGAAATAAACACACGGTGGGACTCATAACAAGAGGAGCTCCAACCCTTTCTCTGACTTTCCATTTGAAAGGAAAATGTTACTTCCTCTCGGTAATCAGTGCAGGCAAGCACAAACTCAGAGTCTTGGAATGGTCTAACATGGCTTCCTTCCTGTTTCCTTTGTAGCTAAGGAATGAAGATGCAAGATGCAAAAAGAGCTGTGATCTTGACCTTACCAGCACTCCTTGATAATGATGTGCCCAGTGGTCATCTTGACACTAGCAAAGCCAATTCCCATTGGTACCATATTCAATTCTATTGGCCCCTCCTGGGAAGGCGTTTGTACTATTGTGCTCCTCCGTGGTTATGGATTCTGCCTACAATACAACAGCAATCAGAATGGTCCCCTCCAGGGAGTGCTGCTGGGGGTAAAGGTTTAGAATTTTTGAATATTGACATTGAGGAGGAACAGTGCCAGCAGCAGGAAGAGAAGGAAGAGCAGAGAAAGGAGGGAGAGGAAGAAGAAATCACCTAAGCAAACAAATAAGGATTCAAGGACACTTCCAATGAAAATAAATACAGGGTCCCACAGGAGCAACTTCCAACTACGTCATGGATAAAGCTCAAAAGGTGTTCAAATGCAGTTCTCTTCTGCCATGAAGGAAAAAAAAAAGATGATGTCATCAGCTGGAGGGTCTTTGGGCGAAGCTGGATGGGGACGTTTCAGAGTTAAACACTGGCCTTGGGTATAGTAGGATCTCTTTGCTGATATCCCATGATTTAATATTGGTGGTCCTTTGTACTATAGTGACCAGCAGACCGATTCCCTTACTGAAATCAGTCCTTGGTGGGAGCCCACACATGTCCATGGAACTTTCCTATCCTTAAGTACTTATTAATTTTCTGGTTCAGCCCATCAGTGTTTTAGGAAAAGTGCTTTGGTTTATGTCACATGCTTCTCTATTCTGTCCCTCACCGTACACTAATGAGCCCATCTGCCTAAACTTTCAGGACCAGTTTGGTCTCTCAAAAACCGGCTAGGTCGTGCATCTGTTTGTCTTTTGTGCCCCGGCCCCCCTTCTTAAGAAAACCCATTGGCAAGATTAAAGACTTTGGTGACATTTAGGTAGTTTGGAGCGAGGTTGATTGTCCATGTGAGAGAAAGGCGTGTGGATGCATGCTGTCTGGGAGGTCTACATGGAAAGCTAGCCACTTCCAGATGTGGTCAACATGCGCACATCTGTGACCCCACAGAAGTCCATGTCCTCCTCTTGCTGAGGCATCACAGCCTATGCAGACCCAAAGCGCCCAGTGACATGAAAGAAATATTTCAAAGGTGCAATAATATGTATTGGATCTGAGCTGGCTGTATTTCCTTTATTGCTTTTCTTGTTAGCTATATATTTCAAAAAAATATGAGGCTGTGAGATTAAAAAGGACCACAAAGATCCAGAGGCAGGAAACTAAACTCAGACAGACACGGGGGGCAAGGCACAGGAACCTTCTTTACTGAGGCCGTCTTAACATGAGATTTTCAAATCAACCTAGGACATATATAAGCTCTAGTAATTGTTTAAAAAGGTCTGCTACTTGTAGCCACTTTAAACATCACAGATAGGTTTGAATGGCTTTCTTAGGAATTCTACTATTTGTAAATTATTTTCTCCTTCCCCCCTTTTGGATTTTGCAGTTTTTTCCCAACTCTCTCTTAGTGGGGAGGCCTTGCCTGCTAACTGAAGAAAATGTGAGGGGGGCATGGGAACTGAGGATGATAGCTTTAAAAATTAACAGGCCTGCTGTCTGTAACATGTTACTTGTTGAAGTACAGTCTTTCTGTGTGCAAGGAAGCATAGAATGTGTGTGTGTGTGTGTGTGTGTGTGTGTGTGTGTGTGTATGTATGAGAGAGAGAGAGAGAGAGAGAGACACAGAGACACAGAGAGAGAGAAAGCCCACTGAAATTCTCTGAAATGCTTACGTTCAAACAAGCATCGGACCCTACCAAATCCTTCAATGCAATTCTTTCAATAGAATGCTTCAAACTCCATCATCCCCTGTCTACCAGTAGCTCTAACTGTTGTCCCTTCTGTGACCAACTTTCTCTTCAGGTGGTCTGGGTGAGGACACCTTCTTTCATAGGCCCCATCTTCCTTCGCCATAGATCAGAGAGGATTTTACAAGATGTGGGAAGTAGTGGTGTTGGCCATTTCTCTCTAACCAGGAGCAGATGTATGCTGTTATCTAATCATCGAGGCAGGGGTGTTTTGCTGAAAGGCCTCTAGACCGCCCGACTCATGTCTTCCCTAGAAAATAAACGCTAATGGCCGCTGTCGGGTGACACCTGTCAGAGGCCTGGCAAAGCGTTTTCCTTTAATATGAAATGGTCCTTGTCACTTTTCATAGCACTCTGAAGTGAGACATCAGACATGCTGCATCATCTGCCGAGCTGATACACAAGCCTAACCCTGAGTCTCTGGACACACATTCTGCTCTGCTGACACTGCCTGGCATGTTTAGGTCTTGGGAGGTGAAATCACACCATTTAATCTCATGCTTCATTCCATCCGGAACTCGCTGGGTCTGGAGGGCAAGTAGATACGTCATGGGCATTGTTAAACGCAAATCTAGGGGTTTCTATTTTAGAATCCTTAGTCTGGACCAAGATTCTCTCCTCTTCCAGGGTTGCCTAGGGCTATAGGAGAAGTGACAGCAAGCAAGACTGGCTTGGTTTTCTGTGAGTAAATGGGCACATTTGGGTATAATTCCTTTATCTTAGGATGAATGATAAATTTTGGTTTGAACTTTTGGTATTATTTCATACCCTGCTCCAGAAAAGAAAAGAGACAGCCATCTAAAAATTTCCCCCATGCCTCTTGTGGCATTATTTTTGCCTCTCTGTAAGCATTAGGGACACAGCTGACCATTTCCTATAATCTGGGGGTTGACATGTTAAGTGGCATGCGAATGTTTGTGTATGTGCATAGAAAAAAAACCTTCAGTTCATAAATGTTCACTTTGGCTGGTGGGCGTGACTTTCTTTTCCCCTGGCTGTCAAATTTGATGCCCTTTGCCTTAGAACTGATTGGGCCCAGAGGATGATGATGTAATTGGTACTGTATGTCTGCAAGGTCTGGGGCACTTGCACACACTGACATGCGAGAAAGAAGTTAGAGGTGAGCTGAAACCAGCATGTAGAAAGCAGTTTTACAATAATGTGAATGCTTCCAGGTCAACATAAGGCCACACACCACACATTCCTCAATGAAGGCAGCAAGAGCCAGCAGTAGATGGTGCCTGAGCACCATTCACTGACGGGGAGCACTATAGAGGTGGGGACTGGTTTTGGGAATGTTGTCTTCTCTAAGTAACCTTTCACCGAAGACCATAGCACTCCCTGTGAAGCAGAATTCCCAGCCTTTAGGCACCGGAGTGCTTCCTGGCTTCTTGTTGAGGAGGTAAGGGGAGCGAGTGTGGGAACGGTAATGGTGGGACCAGACATTCTGTGACCTTTCTTATTTTGTAGTATATTTGTAATTGGTTTAAAAAAAACCATTCATTTTAAATAATAAACCAACCAGAAATCAGAATTTATCCAACCACCATCATGCAGCCTATGCAGGACAACAATCTGAGCTTTTAAAACTGAAAACTCACTTTTGCATTTGTCTTTCTAAGGTAGCAGCAAAAATGCTTGCTTCGAACAAAGCCTAACCCTTGAGGAATGGGATGTGGATTTCTCTCTCACCATTGAAAACTCAGTACTCAGGAGGCAGAGAGAGGCAGATCTCTGTGAGTTTGCAGCCAGCCTGGTCTACAGAGTGAGTTCCAGCATAGCCAAGGCTGTTACACACACACACACACACACACACACACACACACACACACACACACACAAAGAGAGAGAGAGAGAGAGAGAGAGAGAGAGAGAGAGAGAGAGAGAGAGAGAGAGAGAGAGAGAGAGAGAGAGAAATCAAACCAAACCAAACCAAAAACCCAACTTTGCATTGTTGGAGAGAGTTGAAAGCCAGTTTCTTAGTTGGCAGACCTTTTGATTTCTTGTGTTCTCAGGGGGCCTCCGCTTTGAAGTGCCGTGTGCTTAAGTGTAAAGTGGTCTTGGGAAGAGTGCTGCTGTGTTCTGTAAATGAATGGAGGTTTTGTGGATGGAAGGCTGAACTTCATCTGGGGTATTGGGTCACCTGACCTTTTTATTCAGTCTGAGTTCTTTGCCCCACCTCCCTATATTAAGCGGTGTTCAGAACAAAGTCAGACAACGCGCAGTGACAGATCAGAACCGAATGCATGGTGACACTCTCCTCGTATGGTATGTGCCGATTTACATGGAGGTGGCCACCCTCGAGTCACCTTTTCAATGGATTTTAAGGAGAAAGCATGGTTTTGGAAAATGAAAAACTGCATGTTTTGTTTTCAGTTCAGTTTGTCCTGCGGCTGTCAAGCGGTTTCATTTTTCTACTGCAATAAACCAGAGAAATCACACAAGGTGTTGGACAGAGTGTGGTGGGTCTCAGTGAATGAGGTGATCTCACATGGAGCTGAGCAAAATCAGTAGTCAATCATAATATCAGAGTGACCACTTCAAAGCAGTGTAAAGAAACTACGGACTGCAGGCTCGGGAACACTAGAGTTCCAGATGGGCTCACGATGGAGGGAGGGGTGTTGCATGGGTCTACACCAAATTCATGACACAGGACTTGGAAACTGTTCTGGGGTGGGGAGTGGGGGACACCAAACGGATCAGACAAACCTGAACTGCCTCAATCAAGCATGGTCAGTCTGTTAGTTTAGATCTACTGGGAATGATTCTTAGATGTGGCAGCCCTTTTGTGACCACACTGAGAAATGCTCTGTGGAGCTATGCCCTTATGTCCCCATCAGTGGCCACTCCCACTGAGCACCTCTGCTGGACGGTGTTTCTTGGCACACATCTCAGCTCTCTTGGCAGGACTTTGGACTGTGTGTGAGCCCTTGGCATTAAAGCATGTCCGACGACAACCACGGCTAAGATCGCCCTTGTTCTTTTGATGATGATGGGCCATGCACTGGAACAAGACAGGCTCAGTTTATAGAAGTTTGCTGTCCTAGAAAAGCACTAATTTGGTTTTTCATTCATATCATCTACTTGCATGCTGGGGCACTACAAGAAAAAAAAACAGCAAAACGGAACAACCTAACCTTCGTCAGTTCCTTTGGTTGCCACCCGGTCTGAGTTTCCCCTCTGTCTTAAGGAATTCCTTGGGTCTCAGTCAGAGCATCCCCGTGGGGATGGGTTCTGTTTGGCTTGTGACAGTATTTTAGAGGTTCTAACAGGGCTCCAACAGACTCCCTCTTCTGAGCTCTCCTCTCTGCAAACTATTTCAGTCCAACTCTCAGCACGTCCAAAGCAGGCTGCAGATCACAGCAAAGAGCGCTCGGCCTACTGATTCTGTTAATTCACCTTTTGCACTCGAGAGGCAAAGCCACAAACTGAAGGTTGAAGGTTGATGCCCCTCTTCAAATAGGAACTATAATTACGCTACAGCTATCCCTGAAAAGATGCATTTGCACTTAAATATATATATATGTTTATATATATATATATAATTTCTCTTTTTATGTACAGTTATGTATTAATCTATAGGTCTAGGAGGAGAGGTATCGTACAGAAACAGGCAGGATTTGTAAGCTCATGTGTATATATTTATAATATTTATATTCATGTGTATGTATAGCCTCTGTCCTCTTTCCTGTCATCACAATGAATGTACCTCCGACCAGCGAGGAGTACCTGTCCGTGGTGATGGAGAGACGGTTCTCTGTCTCTTCCATGGAGTCGTTCCCGCAGGCAAGGGTGAGGTGCCCGTGGAGCGAATGGCCCCATGAGAATACATCCTTCCCCCGCCCTCCAAGGAGGGACGCCTGCCTCCCAGGGCTGTGCACAGGCTGCCTCTTCTCAAGGCTTCTGCAAGGAGCCCAGAGCCCAGAGCCAGGAGGGACCATCCATGCTGTTGGTTGAAAATATGGCTTTTCCACTAGATGGAGACAGGGCACTCGAGCACTTTGTTTTCCAGGAGGACGCTGACCACCAGGAACACGAAGTAGAGGCCAAACATGATGAAGCCCAGTATTTTGTTCATCCGCCACTTGCAGAGGGCAATGGAAAGGATGACAAAGAGCAGCATGATGAAGAGGAGGACGATGGCGCAGAAGAGGCCGTTGCTGCTCACAGTCACCGGTGTGAATCTGTGGATGATGGTGTAGAGGAGCCAGGGCAGGGGGAGCCTGAGAGGAAGAGAAGCAGGCAGGAGAGGAAGGAGAGAGAGCAGTCAGGTGTGGCGAGGAAGCCCTAGAAGATGACTGTCTATGGCCTGAGGAGGCTGACCCTGTAGGGTCGCGAGGACAAACGGCTGGGCCAGGAGACTATGTAAGGGAGTCAGGGGGAACCTTTGGAACCTTGACCAGTGTCCTGACTCATTCGTTCTCCTGTGGACCACATCAAAGGCGTGATGCTACGGGCGACCTCGGAATTTGATCCAAATTTGCTTTTGTCTTCTTCCTAGGGGAGATTACAGTGTGCTCTTTCCAGCCCTGGAAAGGTGGACCAAGGTTTGCATGAGGCGAAGGGAGGAGAGGGCAGCAGGAAATGGTAGAGGATTGAGTGGCGAAAATGGAGAAAAGGCCATCTCGCCTTCAGAATGGAGACAGAGCAGCAAGGACTCCTCGGAGAACCTAAAACGCAGTGAGGTTGTAGGATGGTGGTGGGGACCAAGGCACTGCGTGGCAGTCTGAAGTTTATGCTGGGAAGGATTGTGATAATCATTTATTAAAAAGGGTCTTGGTGTGTGCCTTTAATCCCAGCACACAGGAGACGGAGATTGGCAGGCCAATGTTTGTGAGTTTTGAGGTCTGGTCTGATCTACAGAGTGAGTTCCAGGACAGCTGGCACTACACAGTGAGACATCCCCCCCCCCCCGTCTCAAACAATAAACAAAAGAGGGTTGTTTACTTATAATGAATTAAAAAAACTTTATTATAAAATTTCCTACCAGTTTTCTTGCTTTGAACTGACATTTGAAATCTGACAACACCCATTGCTCCCTAACCAGAGTGATGACTCTGACATCTACCAGGCAGAGCCATTGCTGGGAACACACAGGCGTTAGAAACATGGCTGAAAATATCAGGGTCTAGTGGTGTGCAGAGCTGGAGGCAGCTCTGTGGTGTGCAGCCAGTTACAGGAGCGTGGCTAGGAATGGGATGTAGGGGAGGAAGTAACTTTACGAATCCCCAAATTTCCTAATGGGAAAGCAAATAAGACATAAGCATTATGTTAAAAACAGCCAATAGTGAAAGAAACTGTGTGTGAAACTAGAGCCCACATTGTGTATGTGTTTTCGAATTCCCAGGCCCAGCACACGCAGACCCCCTGGGGTCTTTGCTGACTTGGGCTGAGCTCAAGTGATTGACATCATGGCCTGCGATGACAGCACAGGTGTTTGCTCGGTAGAGCCTGGGTGGGAGATGCTTACTTCAGAGGATCTCTCTGGACTGGGGGAGCCAAACGCTTCACTCCCACTAAACTCCATGCTATAGTTGGGTCTTGAACAACCCTTTAAGGCTGTGTGTTAAAGGTGTGGTCTCTGGTCTGAGGCTTTTTGGGAGGTGATGTGACCTGTAGGAGGTGGATGGAAGGAAGACAGGTCACAGGGTCATGATCTTGAATGGGATTTTGGGACCTTTCTGTTGTTTCGTTTGCTACCTGGCCACGATGAGGTAAACAGGCCTTCTCTGCCACAAAGTCCCACTGTGATACACTTGCTGCCCAAAGCCTGAAGCAAAAGGGACAAGAGACCACAGGCTGACACTTCTGAAGCCCTAAGCCAAAATAAACCATTTCTCCTTTAAGGCGACAGAGCTTAGATTTTTTTTTTTTTTTATTTAACTTTATCTTATGTGCATTGGTTTGAAGGTATCAGATCCCCTGGAACTGGAGTTACAGACAGTTGCGAACTGCCATGTGGGTGCTGGGAATTGAACCCAGGTCCTCTGGAAGAACTGCCAGTGCTCTTAGCCACTGAGCCATCTCTCCAGCCCCCGAGCTTAGAGATTTGTCACAGGGGCGGAGAGCTGACCGACCCACAGTCACACACACACACAACTGACTTTGATAAAGTTGAGGCTGGTGGCATTTCAGATAATTTGTAAAACCTCTTTTCAGGGAGTGCCATTTCCCACACCTCTTGATCTGTCACCTCTGTTGTCAGTGACCAAGCATAAGGAGGGAATGAGCTGCAAATGCAACTTCAATCAGAAAAATGATCATTTCAGTGTTATTGGAGGAGGAAGTTGGGGCTTTTTTTTTTTTTTTATAATTTCTAGCAATAAGGAACTAGTTAGAGAGTGCGTAGGCTGGTGTAATGTTATGTGGCTATTTAAAATCGCGAGCTTAGAGATCGGGACTTAGGAGCAGCTGGAAGAGGGCTTGCCTAGCATGCGAGATGCCTCAAGTTCGTCATTGCCTAAGACAGACGTGGTGCCTGTAATCCAGCACCTGGGATGTGGAGGCAGGAGCATCAGGAGTTCTCAGCTACATAGGCAGCCTGAGGCCAGCCTGGGCTGCATGAGACCACGACACAACCAAGCTAAACTGTTGAACAACAAACTCTGCAGGCCTTATAGTGCTAATAGGAAAACACTCATGATGTAATTTTCAATTACTCTTTCTTTTCTTTTTTTTCTTTTTTTTGAGTCAGTCTCATGGGTAGCCCAGGCTGACTGTGAACTTGCTATTCAACTGAGGATAATACTGACTTTCTGATCCCTCTGCTTCCACTGCTCACATGATATCTACTTGTTGACATGCTGGGACTGAATGCAGGGCCTTGTGTATAATTTTAATTAAAAAATGAATGGCAAAAATAAAACTAGCAATATAAATTTTAATCATGCAAAATATACATATTTGATTGGGCGGTAGATCATTATTCATTTCTATATGTATCTTCTAAAACCCTTATGTACATAGAAAATGCTGGCAAGACTGACTATAGAGGAACTACCCTTACTGTATTGTTAACAGTGCAATCAGTGTCCCGACAATAGAAATATAAAACTGAACACATTTTGGAAAAGTTTTTTTGTTTGGAAAAGGAACTATATCAATATCCATTAAAATATTCAAAATTCATAGTTTGTTATTGCTCCTTTAAGGGATTTATGCTAATGAACTAATTAAAAGAGAATTTTCTACATACAGGTATTCATAAAATTCCCATAACAGCATAAAGCAAAAGAAAAGAGAGAAATGCTCCATTGAAAGACACTGGTTAACCTGGGGTGCAACAGAATGAAATGCCTGAAGTCAGCATTAGTGTCAAGGGCTATAAAAACACTGAGCAGAGCAGTGCATGGGACCCGCCAGCTTACAAGGAGAGGCCATGTCATGCCAGGACCACATGGCTTTGGAAAAGATAAATGCCCTTCAAGAGAACAAAACTGAAGATTCTCTAGGAAAAATTATTGAATCTTTGCAGAAGATAAAAAATGAAGGGCTTTTGGTAGTAGGTCTAGTGAAGACTGAGAGACTTTCCCTTGTTGTTATTTATGCCTAATTTAGTAACAATGAACAAGGAGCATGTTGTAATTGTCAAAGCATGTGCCTTTGGAAAACATGGCAAACACGGCTATCTGAATACTTAGAGTTGTAGCAGACTTTTTCCTTTTACACAACAGGACATTCTCCTCCCTCCCCCCTCACTGGATCCTCTAAGGGGAGTGTAAATTTGTAAGTGGAAGGATTGGACTGATAGCTTATCCCAGAACAATTTCTGTGAAAACACACCCACATATCTGTTCATTCTAGAAGCCTTGTGAGATGCTATCCTGATTAGACAAGGGGCTAGGCTATGTGAGTTCAGTAGAGGAATGCCCGAAGGGCTTGCAGACTGGTAGGAGGAAATAATCACTGTGAGAATACAATATGCTGAGTCTACCAGAGTAGAAACCCCTGGATTTGAATAGACTCTGGAAAAGAAGTCAGGGTTTCCTGTAGACAGATGAAGAGGCTCTTTGGTGGGTGGCAAGTAAAGGCACACGATCCAGGAGAGGGCACCTTGGTGATTGACAGCAGATTCAGACAGTGAAAACTCAGTTGGGTTTTACTCTCAGGCAGAGTACTTGTCCTCAGAGACCCTGCTCTAGTTCCAGCTATCTTTACCTGATGCCTTAGCTCTGTGACCTCCAGCTCCCACACTCAGGGATAAGGCTGATAACACATAAAGCACACTATTGTTGTGTGTCTTTAGCTGCTAACTGTAAGCACTATGTGAACAAGGACTAAGGTTGATAACACATAATGCACATGACTGATGAGTGTCTTAAATTGCTAACTGTAAGCACCATGTGAACAAGGACAAATATATTCATTAAACCATTGGATGGTTTAACAAAAAGGAAAAAGACAGAACAGCATTCAAAATGTTCAATGAGAAAGTGGATACCTCTCAGTGAATTTTCCAATTCCAGGGCCAAGAAACCTATTGTCCCGCAGCATAGAGACTCTGTGACTTGAGTTTCTCAGGAGCTGACATTCAGGGTCATTGGTCAACTACTTTTGACAAGTTAGATGAAATGGGAGCGATAACAGAGTCCCTGCCAATCTGACTCACTCAGATTATTCCCAGTGACAACGCCAGTTTCCCCAGCTCAGGAAAAAGATCTCATCTGCCTTTCACAAAACCTGGGTTGCCAGCATTTTCCAAGCAAGAAGACAGGATATCAATGCTGGGCCTGGGTGTGTCCCAAGCTGCCTTTGAATCCAATCTCACCTGGTCAGGGCAGTAATTAGAGGGTAGAAAAAAAAAACATCATGAAACTGACAGGGCAGCCCAGCCCTACCTGGGCAGTGCACATCCATAATACGTGGTGAGCACAGCTATGTAAGTGAAATTCTTACCTTCTAGAACATTCTGTATGTAAGTATGTGCTTCTGCTGGTTTAGGGATGACTTAGTTTTATTAAGTTCCCTGAAAACAAAAAGCCAGCTGGTAAAATGGAATGGTGCTCCCAGGCATATGTTTTGGTTGGTGCTTGGACAAGTTTTGGGTTCAGAGAGCCAGCTCATGTTTCTGTAGCATCTATGATGAAAAAGACAGAATGGAGCTGGTGTGCATGCGTACAGAACACCATACTCACCCCACAGTGATGTCAAAGATGTTGCTTCCAACAGAGCTGGACACCGCCATGTCCCCCAGCCCCTTCCTGGCCACTATGACACTGGTGATAAGATCAGGGATAGAGGTCCCAGCAGCCAAGATGGTCAGACCCATAATCTCTTCACTAATGCCGATGGTCTCTCCAACCTGAATATCAGAGCAAGGACAAATGTGAGGGCTGAAAGTCACAGAACCCAACACCATTATGTGACCTCTTTTGAATGACTCCCTCCCCTGTTTTAGGGTAAGTGCTGATATAAGATAAAAGAATAAGCCACAGTCACTGATAAAGGAGTTGATGCACTTCAGTATCTATACCCAGGAAGTCATAGATGTGCACATGAGGACTAAACAGACTATTTTAAATAATAAAGGGCTGCAGAGACCCTGAGTGCAGCCACCACATTGTTGTCTTCTAAGACTGTCAGGGAAGTTGCAAGATTCATTTGAAAAGCCAATGGTCTTTGAGCCTAAGGCCAGCACCTGACAATCTACTATTGGGTGTTAAGACAATGTCCCATTTTTTTTCTTAATACCTTCAATTATTTCTATCACTTTAAAACACATGTAACCTCTACTATTTCCACAGGGGACTTGGCATTGGGTGAACTTAGGCTTAGAAATATGGAGCTAAATCAACAAAACAGCTATGCAGAACCAACTGCAAGGAATCAGAGGGCCTTGGTCCCAGGGCTGCATAAGGACTTGACCAATTGATAACCATTCCCTGTACAGTGTCTTGATTCTTACTTTCTTAGCAATCAAGTAGGGATAATAATACTTACCTTACAAGAAAGTTGTGAGCTAAAATGATAGTTTTCAGGAAAGCTCTTATGAATAGCACATCATTATTGAAAAGTGAGAGGGTGCAGTATTATCATCTTTGCTTAAGACTGCACAATTGTGTTTGGGCAGTTGGTCTAGCCTCAGATAGAAAATCCATCCATCCATCCCTCCATCCCTCCATCCATCCATCCATCCATCCATCCATCCATCCATCATCCATCTATCCATCATCCATCCATCCATCATCCATCTATCCATCATCAATCCATCATCCATCCATCCATCATCCACCCACCCATCCATCCATACATCCATCCACCCACCCATCCATCCATCCATCCATCCATCCATCCATCATCCAACCATCCATCCATCTATCCATCATCCCTCCATCCCTCCATCCATCCATCATCCATCCATCCATCCATCCATCCATCATCCAATCATCCATCCATCATCCAATCATCCATCCATCATCCATCCATCCTCCCATCCATCATCCATCATCCATCCATCCATCCATCCATCCATCATCCAATCATCCATCCGTCCATCCATCCATCCATCCATCCATCCATCCATCTTCCCATCCATCATCCAATCATCCATCCATCCATCCATCCATCCATCATCCATCCATCCATCATCCATCCATCCATCTATCCATCCATCCATCATCCATCCATCTATACTGGGGATCAAACTCAGAGCATTGCACATGCTAGGCGAGCACTCTACCATCAAGCCGCACATCCAGCCATGGTTTCTTTGAGACAGCATCTCACTACATTATGTAGCCTCGGCTAGCTTTCAACTTGGGATCTTCTTGTTTCTGTTTTTCTGCCATCTGATTCTAGGATAGTGACTGCAAGCTACCATACACATTTTCCTTTGTTTCTTGAGCACCTTACTTTGTGGGGACTTTAATAAGCCTTGTATGTTTTCTGGAGCATTATTCCAGAATTACTGGTGTATTGCTGTTCTCAAAATAATTTAGACAATGTTTTCCAATGTTATGACATCCAGAGGTTTTTTTTTTTTAAATGTAGTTTTAAAAAATAATTTAATTGGTAAAATAAAATACAAGAATAAAGAATTTTAGGGAATACAATACTTATTTTTAAATCTCTTTTTTGATTTATAAGTACATAATGTCTTGGTTCCTGGTAACTTAAAGGCAGGCTTTTATTTTGACAGTTTGTTCCCAAGTCCATTGAGCTGACTCAGTCCTCCAGGCACATAGATTCACTGTCACCACCAACTAGAAGGTATGTCCCAGGGCAGGTAATGACACTTGCCACCAAGCCTATCACCTGAATTAGAGCTCCAGGACTCACATGGTGGAAGAAGAGAGAAACTCCATCAAACTGTCTTCTCCCTGCTTCTATACACACTAATAAATTTAATAAAAACTTAAAAATGTAAAAGAAGTAATCCACATGCAAGCAACATGCACACCGTGAATTATATTATGTTGGGACATTAGATTATAAAAATTTCTGCTTGAGTTGCTGACTTGACTTTCCTAGAAAGTTGTTAAATGAGAGCCTGGGATAGCTCGGTGGGCAATGGCACTTGCTACCAAGCCTGACGACCTGGTCCCCAGAGCCTGCACACTGGAAAGAGAGAAGTGACGCTGGAAGTTGTCCTCTGATGCCCACACGCGTGCTCTGGCATGGGTAGGCGCCTCTTTGCCCAAATACATAAAATAAATGAAAAACCATTAAATAAATTCTCTCTCTCGGGACTAGGGCAGGGTTTCTAACCATTTCTGAAGTAGTCCTAGACATAACTGCACCATATGTACATATGACTGTATGTTTGCATGATGCAGTGTTCTCAGTCATTCTAAACATCAAATAGTGATCAACTAGGGAAAGGCACCATGTATGCGCTCTGTCCTGCAGCATCACGCATGAGTCTGTGGTTTAATTCTTCATGGAGCAACAAACAAGCAAGTCCCCCTGAGTCGTATGCAAAGAGCTTTCCCCTTTAACAAATGGTTAAATTATATACACACCAAAGAATTGTTTTAAAATAAATTTATGACTTATCACGAGCAAATGTTTGATTTGTGTATTTGTTTTCTAGGGCAATACATCTGGGGTTGTGCATAAAATTACTTGGGCAAAAAGAGTTACAGTGAAGAAGGCACCTGCTGTAGGCTCTAAGCTCCTACTTGCGGCATGAATCACGCTGGTGATTTCCCTGGGCAAAAGGAGGCAAAAGGGTCTCCTTTGTGCTGACTAAGTGATTTTCACCCTAAGTATGTTACAATTGATTGAATACCTCCTCCTCCTTCTTTTTCTTTCTTCTTTTTTGTTTTTTTTGAGACAGGGTTTCTCTGTAGCTTTGGAGCTTGTCCTGGAACTAGCTCTTGTAGACCAGGCTGGCCTTGAACTCACAGAGATCCACTTGCCTCTGCCTCCCAAGTGCTGGGATTAAAGGGGTGTGCCACCACTGCCTGGCTAATTTAATACGTTCTTAATAATTTAAATTCTTAGAAGGCATACTATCGCAGTGATCATTTTAAAAAAATACACCATTGATATTTGGAGTTTGAATGCCAGTCCTGACAGAAGAATCCAAACTGAAAAGAAGCATGGCGGTGTGGTTATGAACATGGCTGAGCCTCCTACAGCCCAGGATGCCTTCCAAGTCTCTGGTGAGGCTAGCTTCAAGTTCCTGAATTTCCCTGCCTCTACCTCCCAAGTGCTAGGGTTCCACTCGTGTGACACTGTGCCTGGCTGCTTGGGCATTTATCTTATTAGCTGTTAACTCAATTTTTTATCTTCATATTGTAGATAATGATCATTTCCCCCTCAAAGCATCTGAATCTGTGTGCAGGATCAAAAACAATAGTAAAATGACAAAGGGATGTGAACTGTCCAGCATGGAGTATACACTCAACAAGTAATGGTTTCAACTCTCGTCTTTGAGAATGGAAGCCCTTGAATATCACTCATTCAAGTTGTTAGGCAGCAATCACTGAGACCATATCTTGGGATCAGCATTATGACTGGTACTGAGCTAACAGTGACAAAAATGACATGCATCATTATATTTATAAATTAAAGCCCAAGGATGACTATTTTGTCTTCACGGCCTCTCTTTTTTAAAGATTTATTTATTTATTTATTATGTATACAATATTCTGTTTGTGTGTATGTTTACAGGCCAGAAGAGGGCACCAGATGTCATTACAGATGGTTGTAAGCCGCCATGTGGTTGCAAGGAACTGAACTTAGGACCTTTGGAAGAGCAGGCAATGCTCTTAACCACTGAGCCATCTCTCCAGCCCCCTTCACGGCCTCTCTTAATAATTATTGTTAAAAGGCTTGGTGAGGGCTGGGGAGGTGGCTCAGTGGGTAAGAGCCCACTTAAATCCCTGCAGAAACATGAGGAGCTGAGTTCAGAGCCCAGGCATCCACGTGAAAAGGCCTGTAACCCCAGCATGGGGCTTTGGGGTAGAGACAGGAAGAACATTGGGGTTTTCTGCCTGCCAGCCTTGCTGAGAAGTGGCAAGATACAGGTCTAGTGAGGGACCCTATGTCAAGGTTGTATCAGGTAGGGAGAACATGGAAGACTGTAGTGAGGAGCTGTGGGCTGCATTCCTGCCGCCCTGCTTTCGGCCTCCTGACTAGCTTACGCCCCAAAATAATTACATAGAAACTGTATTCTTTTAAACACTGCCTGGCCCATTATTTTCAGCCTCTTACTCACATCTTGACTAACCCATATCTAATAATCTGTGTAACACCACGAATGGTGTCTTACCGGGAAAGATTCAGCACATCTGACCTGGTGGCTGGCTCCATCGCATCTGTCTCTCTCAGGAGAAGACTTCCTATGCCTATCATATGGACTCATACATATGTGCACACATGCATCACACACACGTACACGCACATGCACACACACATACATGCACATACACACATACACATACACACAGAGTTGGGGACAGTCATGCTGAGTTGCTTGTTCAAGACAAAATAAAGACAAAATAAAGGTAGGCAGAATCTTGACTTTCTGCCCAAGTCCTGGTTGGCCAGGCCTTAGGGGACAGACAAGAAGAATCAGCCAGGCTTGCTTTCCTTCACATAGCTATTTAACAGCTATGCTGATTTGATTTCTGACCACCAAGCTAGGGGAATAAGAAAATCCAGCCCTGAAACGAAACTTGTTTATGTCACACTCAGTATCACAACAGTTCCAAAGGGCAAACACATTGACCGACCACTTGACAATCAAGACCAGAGACAAGCCAGGCAGATGGGTACCACCGGCAGTCTTACCTGGTGTGCCCACCACACCATCAGGTAAGAGAAAACGGCGATCCAAGTGATGGCGCCGAAGAACGTGACGGGGAAGAACTTCTTGGAAGCCTGCGAGACAACCAGAGGGAGGGAAAAATGTCAGAGTTTCCTTCTTTGCTGGAGAGACAGTCCAAAGCTACAGCCGCCTTTGCCATC
Organism: Arvicola amphibius; assembly: GCF_903992535.2. Classification (NCBI taxonomy): domain Eukaryota; kingdom Metazoa; phylum Chordata; class Mammalia; order Rodentia; family Cricetidae; genus Arvicola; species Arvicola amphibius. Next base: position 59,183,457 of record NC_052052.2, on the reverse strand, counting down.
GCTGTGATTTCTCTCCCATTTGATACTTGGCTGCATTAGCAATCAAAAGATGCTACTTGCCCCTAATCAAACTGGGAGAGGAAAATGCTTGGAAATTTAAATTGATGGGAGCTGAATGGTTGTAGAACTGGGAAAGAAATCTCCATTTCTCCCTTCCTCTGCCCCCTTTTCCTCCCCTTCTCTCTTTGAGACAGTGTCTCATAGCCCAGGATAGCCTAGATGGCCCAGAACTCATTATGCAGCCCAGGTTGGTCTCAAATCCTGTCTTCCTGTTTCAACCTCCCAACTGTTGTGACATGGACCACCGTATTGGGCTCTGGAAGTCACTTGAGAGAATGTTCATACCTGTAGCTAGAAGATCAATGCCCTCTGCTCCTGTCTTTTATAAGGTCTGGATTCTCTGTCATTCCTTCTGTTAAATATCCTGCATCCTCCCTTTATCTTTTCCCTTTTATTTAGTTTGCTTCCAAGTTCATCAGAATCAGTTCATCAGAATCTCCTGCAGGGAAACCATGTGCCATGATAATCTCTATGCTAAACCTCTTATGTGTTTGATTCCATGAAACAAAAGATGGGAAGGATTTAGGAAGGTTGGAAATAGATATATTTATCTTAGAGTCCCATGAATTATCAGGAAAGCCACCACCAGACATGGGTGGAATGGGTCGTCTCCATGACACTAACAATACCCATCAGCTGGAGTTGACAGAGATGGAGACACCCAATCAGAATGATCCCTGCCAGGGAGAGGCAGGAAAGACACCATTCTTGGGACCGTGTTCTCGTCACATCTATATTACACCTGCATTACTTCTCTCTGACCTATATTACAAGTCCTATTCTGCTTCCAGCACTGGACTTCCTGTCATCTTGGATTCGGATGGTGTGAACACACTCAAAGTTCCCTTAGAGCATCTATCAAAAATCAGACACTTAGAAATGTAGTTTTTCAGGGCCAATAAGATAGCCCAGTGGGTAAAGGCACCGCCTGGCAAGCCAGACACCCATGTCCCATCCCTAGAACACATGGAGTGAAAGGAGAGAGCCAACTCCTGCAAGTTGTCTCTGATCACAAGGACCAAATAAATAAATTCAATAACAAATGCAGTATTTCTTACTCAGTCCCATTCTAGGGAAATTGTGGCTTGCACTGAATTAGTTTCTGCTGATTCCCTTGACAGAAAACATGGGACATAGATAACCGAATGCTCTTTGAGAGTCCACCACCTATTCTTGCCAACACTGTTAATTCCAAAGCTTTTATAAGCTGAGAAAACCACACTCTGATAATGTCACCCAGTTTCGTTCAGGGCAATGGCTCCTAAAGTTGATGTGGACAGCAGCTGTCTGAGTTGTCTGAAGGGCTGGACTGGGCAGTCACAGAGTCCATTCTGCCATGGCATTTAAAGACTCACGGGTAGAAAAAAGATAAATTCATGTGTGGCAATCTTTTAAACCTGAAGCCCAGTGATAGACATGCTCTTGGGTTCCAGAGCGGGCTTGCATTCACATAGGCCTTAGACTCTGCAGGAGTCTCTTCTCTCTGGAAATGAATGTTGCTGGGGCGGGGTGTTCTCTGGGGTTACTGTATGACCAAAGGGGCATGCTCAATTGGGAGTGGGTGTCATGCCACACTGAGCAGACCAAATCTCACCCTTAAATGCTTCCCTATGCTCCTTCTCCTTCTTAGAAGAAAAGTATTTTGTGTAAGGACTCTGGTCTATCCCGGAGACCTGAGCACTTCAGTGGGTGACGGGGGAAACACTGTTTTTCAAAGTGGAGTCTACACCTTCACTTTTCAAAGCAGATTTCTCGAAGGCTGGGAACTGGGTTTTAGAGTTGAGAAGACCCCAGGTTTGCCCAGGCAGGGCACTGAGCTGATTGGACTTCCCAGCTTTTCCTTCTGATTCTAAGTCACTGTTTCAGGGTTCCAAGTGGGACTCAGGTTTCAGTCTCCCAGGGTTGTGCTCAGTCACAGGAAGAGAAGGGTAACTCTTGTCACACAAGGCCACCCTGGCTCCAGCACCAACCAGATTAGGGTTCTGAGTGTGGCATGAGAGGCCCAGAGCACAGTCTTCACAGGCTGTCCACTTCCAGGTCCATCTACTCACTGAATATATTCTTACTGTCTAGTTTTTATTTAATATATTTAAAAATTTCCCCTCTCTATGTTTGCTCATTGAGATGACATCATCAGTCAGACTGAAGTACTAAGATTTCCTTATATCACTGAACTCTAGAACATTCCCAGGCAAGTGGACAAAGCCAGGGATGAGGCAAAGGACGTAAAGAATCAAATGCAAATCAGTCCACTAGTGAAAACCTGTCCAGTTCAATACTCGATACTTATGATTCTTAAGATACCAATTTGTAGTGATATTTTGTTTGTGGTCTAGCAAATAAAGTTTGCCTGAAGATCAGAGTACAGAGGTAAGCCACTAGAGGCCGGGGAGTGGTGGTACACACCTTTAATCCCAGGATTTAGGTGGCAGAGGCAGAGGGAATCTCTGTTAGTTCAAGGCTACTCTAGGCTACATGAGATTGAATCTGTCGAAAACAGAAACAGCTCACACAAAGGTGATCCCAGCACTTGGAATCCTGTGCTTTTTAATCCCAGCGCTAGGGAGGTGGAGAAGGAGTGATATGGCTGGGAGGAGAGACCAATATAAGACGGGAGGAGACAGGAGCTCAATGCAGCCTGAGGTTTGGTGGAGACAGCTGCCGTCTGAGCATGCAGTCTGAGGACAGGATGGCCCGTTCAGTCTGAGCATTAGTAGAGGTGAGAACTCTGGTTACTGGCCACTCTGCTTCCCTGATCTCTTAGTTTTCACTCCCTAATATCTGACTCCGGGTTTTTATTAAGACCAACTAGAATTTGAGCTACATCAATTAATAATTAACACCCGTCAAAAATATCAAATGTTGAATTAGTGGCTTATTCAAAAACACTAAAACCAAATATTCTTAGTGAAGTTCAAGCTCTTCGCTATCAGCTAGGAGCAGGTAAAGACTGGGTACCTACTCTGTATCCAGCTCTTCAACCAGAGATGAAGTTCAGGTCTGCTGACTACACAGCAATACATGCCTAACACGTATGTTTTACCACCACTTCCTGGAAGAAAACAGGGCCCAAACTGGTCAAACGACACCCCACCACAGGCAGAGTGAGCGCCGTCATCATCATGCTGGGCTCTCTTCCCAATGTCAGGAAATAAAACAAAAACGTCCAGGAAACAGAGGTCAGCACTCCAGCTGTAAGGCCACCTGCCTCTCCAGCCTCCCAAATTGTTCTTGCCTCGGAAGCGGCAACCCTTCATGCACCAGCAGTCTGGCTAATTCGTTTCTCCCTCAAGCTGCCTTACCATGCCCACTCTCCCAACCCAGGAAATCACCCCACTCATCTTAGTCTCGACCATGCTCCTCATGTGGGTTCCATGCTTTCGCTTTGGACACCACTGCGCAGGAGCAGGTATTAGGTTACGAGTCTCATGGAAGAGAGAAACCAGCCCTGGAAGCCAAGGTCTAACCCATTGGATTATAGTCGGCAGCGGTGGCTCGTCCTGACATCTGTTAGGGTGGGCCTCACACCAATTAGTAAATGAGCAAATTGTGACCATGTGCTGCCCATTTTTGCTTCCAGTGTAATGGCTGGGCTCCTAATTGACAGCTAATGTTCCCATTAGAAGCTTTTAGTGGAGCAGTGTGATACCGGTTTGAAAAAAGTCACCGGACAACAGCTGGCTGAGCGAGCTGGCCATGTCCTGGCTGTTCTAAATTTGATAGTCACTGATCATCTACTTTGCGCAATGGACTGAAGAATATTCTTCGGGTGGAAGGGATGGGAGTCTTGCTATGGAGCCCAGGATGGTTTCAAATTTATGGCTGTCTTTCCTCCGTTTTCTGAGTAGCCATGTTTACCATTTAACTTACCATTAAATCTGAAATATTTTACACATATGTATTTATCTATCTGTTCATTCATTAGTGTGTGTGTGTGTGTGTGTGTGAGTTTGTGCACGCTTACACACACATGGAGAGGTGCATGTTTATACATATATGTACGAAGGTCTGAAAACAACCTCTGGGAGTCTGTTATCTTCTTCCCCCATGTGGGTCCTGGGAATCAAATTTAGGCCGTAAGTCTTGTCAGTAATTGCCTTTACCTGCTCAGCCATCTTGCCGTCCCCTGAAGTAAACACACTTTAAGAAGTTTTCCACAACAATCTTACTAAGATTCAAACTATGGCTACTGGGGCATGATAGTGGCTCTCAACTGAGCAGTGATTTTTTTACTTAGGAAAACTATTTCACTTCTTTAAGTTTTGGTTTCTTCATCTGTAACACGGAGGGGAGGGGTAACACAAATCTAAACCACCTGAAGAGTCATGTACACAGAAAGCCAAGCCAGACATGAGAAGTGCCCCGGTAGCAATCACGGTTGTTACTGTCCGTCATTGTCTTCATCGCAGGTTTTAAGCGATGGAGAGGCTGAGACCTGGGGAGGCAAAGCCACTGTGGAGGCCTGGTATGGAGGAGGCTTGGCTTTCCTCTTAGCAGCTGTGACTGAACAAACCTCTAAGCCTCCTTGGGTCTTAGTCACCTCATTCTTGCTACATCGCATTTGGCTCCTGCTAGATAATCAATAAAAACTCGGTGAATGAATAAATGATCCAAACTGCAAACCCCTCTCTGGGTGCCCAGGTTCCTTCCTGGTATTAACGGATCATGTTTTCCTGTCTCAAGAGACACACCCCTCCTTTGTGTGAACGCCCATCTCAGGCCACGAGAGAAAGTCACATTACTCTCGTATTATTCTTAATTTTCAGTTTTTATCAAGGTATGTTTTGTGCTCAGGTTTACACTGCAGCCCTTTCTGTTTTCACACAAAGTTGTTCATTTAAGAAAACTATAAGTGTGAAGCTCCTATTTAATATCTGAGCTGAAAGTATGCGCGAGTCAATAAACATCGCCATCAAATTTGCATAGGAATGATGTGGTAATGAACACAAGTGGGAGTGATATTTATTTTGAAATTAGAGCTATACAATCATGCGTTCCCTATAATTACTGGTAAGGTTTGGGATTTTCATCCCTAGGAAGAATTTAAAAAAAAAAAAAACTGCAGAAAATACAGAGCTGGTGGGCCCTAAGGAGGAGCAAATGTCTGTTCCTTAATTTCCCTATTTTTTCCCCCTCTCCTTGATATCACCTCCAGTGGCCTTTGTGGACATAAATAAGGCCTGGAGTAGGACTGAAACAACAAAACAAAACAGTACATCACTCTGCCTCTCCCATCGGTAGGTGAGCTCTATTTCTCCCCCGTAGATGTCGGCTGGCTTTAGGACTGGCTTCAGTCAATACAATGTGTTGGTCGTGATGGAGTCGTGATAAGGTCGTGAAGGAGTACAGGTTCTGAACTAGACCTCAAGAGGGTTCTGTAGTCTTCATTCTTGTAGCTCTTGGTCTTTTGCTATCCCATGACTAAGTTCAGAGCACACTGCTTAAAGATTAGAGACCATATAGAACGCAGACAGGCTGTTTCAGCTGAGATGCTCCTATGGCAAGCTGCTCCCAGGAGAACTGTATGGCTGAGCCTAGCACAGACTTCTGATCCTTAGAATCATGGGCCAAAATAAGCTTGTCTTAAGCTGAGTTTGAAACGGTATGTTACAGAGCAAAATGGAAAACTGACATAAGAAGCGATCGAATAAAACTCTCCTGTAATAAATATGACCAGGAAACACCTTACCGACTCCTGTATCTACTGGCGTGGTTTATTTCATTCGGCCTCTTGTATGTGCAGGGAGGACCACATACCTTATCTTCCAATCAGTATGCTGTCAGAGCAAGCTGGGACTATCACAGCAAGTGATACAGTCAGTCACCTTCAGTTTGCAGCGTCGTACTGAGGCGGGTCTCTATTCGTGCTTTTTCTCAATCACAGAATGCCGTGGCTGGTAAGGAATCTAGAGATCTTAGAAATCTCTATCAACAGAGGACAAGAATTGAGTTCCGAGAAGTGTATTTCCCAAGATTCCTCAGCTTACTACGCAGGACATGGGACGCGAACTACCAGTCGAGGTAGTGGAGTGAAAATGATCTGGAACTGGGAGCCTCAGGCTCAAGTCTCCTTTAACTGTTTCTGTGAAGTCTTGCTTCGAGTTACATGTAAGAGTCTTAGTCAGGGTTTCTGTTGCTGTGATGAAACGCCATGACCGGCAGCAACTTGGGGAGGAAAGGGTTCATTTGGTTTACACTTCCATCACTGTTCATGTTGGAGGAAGTCAGGACAGGAACTCCACCAGGGCAGGAACCTGGAGGCAGGAGCTGATGCAGAGGCGGTGGTGCTATTCCTCAGGGGCTTGCTCAGCCTGCTTTCTTATAGAACCCAGGACCACCAGCCCAGGGATGGAACCACCCACCGTGGGCTGGACCTTCCCCTATCAATCAATTAAGAAAATGTCCTTCAGGTTTGCCTACTGCCCTATCTTATAGAAGCGTTTTCTTAACTGAGCTTCCCTCCTCTCAGACAACTTTAGCTTGTTTAGGTTGATGTAAAACCATGAAGCACAGCAAGCATGCCTTGGTTTAATTGTTAAAGATATAGCCTATGAATTTTGTGTTATTTTACCCTCTAAGGGCCTGCGTGGTCGTTAGTGCTGAATATTTGCTGAAGGAATCTAAACAACCAGACGTTCCCTCGGTCATCTCATTGCTTGGAAGGGCATACAGAAAACCCGGGAAAAGATAGAAAAGAATCCATTTCATATTATGGCTGGTGCTTGCGGAAGCAAGGAAAGCGACGGCTAGTCTTCATTGTCGTGACTGGATTTGGAATCACACAGGAGAAATACCTCTGGGTTTGATTTTGAGGGCACTTTCAAAGTGGTGTAACTGAGGAGGGGACACTCATCCTGAATGGGGGTGACAGGATACCATGGGCTGCGCCCCCAAACTGGATCAACAGGAGGAAGTGAGTAGGGCATTCATATTCACCTCCCTCTGCGCCTGCGCCTGACTTTGGATGTCACCAACCCTGGAAGGGGACCCTCCTGTGATTAGTCCACACTTAGATTACCTTTTGCTGGCTGCAGGATAGTATTGCATTCTCAGCCCTTGACATCTGACAACATTCAATAATAATATGGGTTATAGTGATGACAGTAAAATTAGGGAGGGAATATCAGATAGGTTGGCATTTGCATTTCTTTAAATTATCTTTATAATATCTCCAAAAGGAAACTCAAGAAAATACAGAGCCACTTCCCTGTTTGGACCTTGAGAGACCAGGGTTTTTTGTTTGGCTTTTTGAGAGACAGGGTTTGTCTATATAACAGCTCTGGCTGTCCTGGAACTCACTGTGTACGCCAGGTTGGTCTCAAACTCACAAAGATATGCCTGCCTCTACCTCCTGAGTGCTGGGACTAAAGGTGTGCACCAGCTGAAACCTTATGCCCCCTAAGAGAAAATTGCTATGGTGGTTTCAAGCTTTTGGCCATTTTTTTTTTTCATTAAGCGATTCATATGGCACATGGCACTGGTATATTTTAGGTTAATTCTTTTTAAGATTTCATGTTTTAAAGATTGTGGTATATGGGTGTGTCTACACTTGGGTTTGTACACGCCTGAATGCAGTTGCCCTCTACATCCAGAAGAAGGCATCCCCAGAGCCGGAGTTACAAGTGGCTGTGAGCCACTTAGTGTGGTTGCTAAGAACTGAACTCAGATCTTCTTCAGGAGCAGCGTGTGCTCTTAACCCCTGAATTACCTTTCTTGCCTCTAGGTGAACTGCCCCCTCCCTATTTAAATTACAGTGTCTCTTTATATCTGTCCTGGAACTTACTCTGTAGACCAGGCTGGCCTCACACTCAGAGTGCTGGGATTAAAGGCGTGTGCCGCCACCACCCAGCTACTGCTATGTTTTTAATTACAGCAGGTTCATGGGTGTTTTGGCCAGTAGAATTGTCACTACATAGCTTCAGAGACAAGGGAACCGAAGACCACCTAACTTCTGCCATCTACTGTTAGAATGCTCACTCTGGGAGGCCTAACCTCTTATGTAGGACATTGGGCTAACCTGGGGCCACCATGCTGTGAGGAACCAAAGGACAGAGACAGGCCATGTTTGGGTACTCTGATAGACAACCAGCCTTCAACCCTTCTCTGCCCAGGTGCCAAAAACCTTAGCAAAGAAGGTGACTGCAGGTCTCAGCTGTGAGTTACCCCCCTAACCATGCAAGTCTTTCCAGCTGGAGTCCCAGGTTTGGTGGGGTAGGGGTAAATCATCCCCAGAGCACCCCACTTCGATTTCCCTCCTGAAGGATCTGTGAGTGGAATAAAATGGTGGGTGTTTTACACGCCTAAGTTCTGGGGTGCTTCAGGTTTGCTAGTCACTACACAATCACTGTGACTGAAGTTCCAGGCATGTATGAGAAGAGACATGCACACAACTGGAAATGGACTACGGTGGCCACCATACTTTTTTAAACAAGGGTTTCGACAGAGTTTCACTCACAGGTTTGCGGACATCAGGTAAGGTGATCCAGAGAGGGAACACGATGGGAAGAACGATGAGGAACGTGACCTGTTTGCGGGCGTTGGATGGCCAGGACAGGCTGAGGGGCTGGTCATCCTCTTCCTCCGTGGTCTCTGCGGCCTGCTGTAGAACAAGAGGGCAGCTTTAACAAGCAGAAGTTTGGAGTGATGGGGGTCAAGACTGCAGAGCAAGAGAGGGTCGTCCCAAGCCACCCCAGCTGCTTTCACAAGCATTCTTTTTCTAGAAGCGCCCCGTATTTCACAGCCTGAGGCCCAGGAGCAAACAGTTCACCAGAGCACTGTAGAACTTCCTTTTCATTCTTTGGGTATCTTAAGGTTTCCTGTATTTATCAACTGATTACTCAACATTGACCATAGTTACTACTCATGACATTTTTCTTTCTTTTTTTTTTTTTTGATCCAACTGTGGTTCCTATTCAACTGTACGAAGTAACGGGTTTTATTATGACATTTCCATACACGCACATAGTGCACTTTGATATAATCCACCTTATCCTTTCAAAAAAAACTCCCTTCATGATTTTATGATTAATAATATCTGCTGATATATTGACCTATGACCACATCTCCTTTTCCCTGGGACCATGTTATGAGGTTAGGACTCCTTGGGAGGAAGAAGACAGGTAAAAAATTAAAATCCCTCTCTTCCCCTGACCTCGCCCTCTCCCCTGTCCTTCCCTGCAACTGCTATTCACCAGGCACACAAGGCTCACAGAAACAGTCCAGTGTTAATTCTAGGATGTCCTAGCTCTAGTCACCCAAGAATAAACTCAGCAGCTTTTGCGTGGCTATTCCTAACTCATCATTAAAGACACGTTACACAAACACACGCCTCAGGACTCAGAGAAACGGGGCCAAAGGCTAGTATAACATCTGCCCTGGCTGGCATCTCAGAGGCAGGGTACAAGCTCCCAGTCTCTGATCTGGCAGCGGCTGCCTGCGCTTTAGTGGCCTCTGCTGTAGTCAGCAGCTCTCCAGCCCCAGAGGCAGACAGACAAAAGGTGAGTCTGCCCAGCAGGATGACCATTAGTCCACGACTGGGGCACAGAGTCACTAGCACGGCACTGTGACACCACCCATCACTGCCCATTCTTGTTCAGAAACGAAGCAGCAGCCACAGGACAGAGCACCAAATCTAAACAAATCAATAGGTGTCTCTTCAGGGATGCTTCCTTTAGAAAGCACAGAGAGCTTCCTGCAGGCTTCCGGGACTGCTGGCACACGCAGCAGCACCCGGCAGTGGCGGCGGCGGTAGGGGCTGCGGCTCCTTCAATGTCTGTGTCCCTAAGGAGTGGCAGGTGGGAAAGGTTTGGGCCAGATGTTTAAGGGATAAAATACTGAACTAGAGGTCACGGATGGGTTTGTACAGATTCTCACAGTAATATTACTGTACTGTTAGTTTCTTTACTGGCACTCATTAGGGATGGACAAAAGACCTGTCATGGTTTATGAAATCACACACCCTTCAACCTTCTCTGGGGTTTAAAACAAAACAAAACAAAACAACAACAAAACCAAACAAAAAAAGCCATATTGAAAAGGACGGGAAATAACAGGTTTGTGGCAGTGGATAAGAATCCTCAAAGTGCCAGGCGGGTCATGGTGGCACATACCTTTTATCCTAGCACTTGGGAGGCAGAGGCAGGCGGATCTCTGTGAATTGGAGGCCAACCTGGTCTACAGACAGAGTTCAGGGAGAGGCTCCAAAGCTACTCAGAGAAACCCTGTCTAGAAAAGCCAAAAGAGAAAAGAAAAGAAAAGAAACAAAGAATCCTCAAGCACAAATGTGAGAGAACTGGGGGGATTAGGTAAAGAAGCTGGCACAGTTTGGTTACCCAAGCACACACCTTGCCCCTCCAACCCCTTTGCTAATGTGACACGGAAGCCATCCTACCCACCATTGTCTTTATCCTTTCACGGGGACTCCCTTCCTGATCCTCATCATGCCATCCTCGGAGGAGAGGTGACCCGCAGAGACAACTATCCCCTATGGGCTCACATACCTGGGTGCCATCTGGATACAAGAGTGATAATTTGTGCCACGGGGCAGCGAAGACTAAGAAGGCTGGAGTATATTACGTTTTCATCCGACGACGTCTTCCTCATGTAACCTAATGGGTGATTTTCCTTTCCACACTTGGTCGATATTCAAGAACTAGGCATTGAGAGTTGACATACTATGCCAGTCTTCATGAGCATGGCATTTCATACCAAGTCGGGGGTTTAATCCAGCTGAGGACTGGCTTCCTTGAAGACCAATCAGCCTATCCGATGAATTCACCACACTCCTCTTTCTGCTGCCTTCCACAACTTAGCAACCTCTCTCTAAGCTCCAAGCTACCTTTTTTTTTTGAGAAAAGACAAAAGCAAGTCTTTATGACTCATATCATTTTAATGACACCGACAGATGGTGACATTTCATCAATAACCCTTCTGCTTGTAACCTACGGATTAGCTTTTTTTTTCTCCATCTGCCAAAGTCACTAGGCAGGCAGTGCCGCCAGCAAAGAGCAGAAAATAATTGTCCGTTTGGACGCCCAAGCTCTAAACACACTAGTGTCCAGTGCAAACAATTAGCTGTGCTGTCTAGGGTCTAAGGATGGCGTTTAAGGAGGCTGTTGCTAGGGCTGGAGTGGACCAGGTTGTGCTTTAAGCTGGGCCAACAGAAAACTTCACTCTTCATGAGACCAATTCCTGTTGCAGGAAAGTGACAGGGTCCGGAACCCTGGGATGGATGTGAGAGGGGCCTCAGGAGCAAGCTGAATACCGCAAAAGAAATTCCTTTTGTCTTCTTGCCAAGGAAATCTCACTGTGGCTCAATGGGCAACAGCTTGCAAGCTGGTTAGAGACTGAGGAAGAACACACTGTGCCAAGTTTAGGGCCCCTTTTGTCTGTGCCTGAGCAGGAGACACAGTGCTTGCATTAGGCTTGGCCCCAAGCGAGAGGTCACTGAGGTCAGGTTGATGAGTTGTCAGCTTTTCCTGGAGTTGGGGCATGCCAGCTTTGACCTTGTGATGACCCATTCTTGCCTCCTAAAGTGTCTGAAGAGTGTCCCTAGGAAACATGGCAAGGAGAGCCGGCTACAGCTGTGTAAGCCAGAAAGAATCCAAGTGGTTTTTGATATAAAGACATAACATGGTTTGCTATCAGATGGGGTCCTGCATAAGCCCTATGGTTACACAAAACTAGGCTACTGACTAGATCTCTAGGACCTTGTAATCTGTGATAGTAAAAAAAAAAATAAAACAAATCTTAGAGGAAGACACCTTACTCAGCAGGGCATGGGGGTTTATTTACACCTTTAATCCCAGGACTCTGGAAGGCAGAACCAGGAGGATCCCAGTCTTTAAGGTCAGTCTGGGCTATATAGTGAGTAGCAGGACAGCCTGGGCTATATGGAAAAATCCTGACACACACACACACACACACACACACACACACACACACACACCCCTCTAACTAGCTTCCAAAGTGATGGGTGTTGCACTAGCCCTCAGATCTAGTGAGATGGGGAAGGAAGGGGGCAGAGACAGAACTCACAAGTTCCACTTTCCAGATTTCTCAGGGAGCCTCTGCTCTCATCTGCAGATTCCCGAGGACCTTTAGGTATGAAGCAAATCATGAAAAATCTAGGGCTCCTGCTTCCGGGGTGTATTGCATTTAAAAGGAGAGGCAAAACTAGATGATCCCAAAGCACTCAGTGCTGGCTAGTTGCTAACATGAAGAGGAAGTTCACGGGGCCCCACCTGTAGACAAAATACAGGCACTGAAGAAAGCTGAGAGCAGGAGAGATAGTCTTCTTCAGGAGTGAGCCCCCTGACTGTTATCAATACCAAGTGGTCATCCCTGAAACCACAAATGTACGAGTAACACTGAATGGACTGAGCAAGTTGTGTCTATGGATTTATGCACACACACATACATGTAACAACAACAAAGAAAAAGAGGTCAGGTATTTGTGGGGAACATGTGAAATGTTGAAGGAAGGAAAGGGAGGGAGAAATGGCATAAATATGTTTTCATTTCAAAATATTGAAAACATGAAACGCAGGTGCTATAGATACCAGTGAATATCGTGCCTCAGACCCAGAACCTACTCACCAGTGGTTCCCCAAATTGCTGAAGTGAGGAACGTGGCAGCCAAGCCCAACAAGGAGATTTTATGTGGGCTTCATCACCTGGTGCCACCCCAGACTCCTATAACAGCGGATAATCCCATTTTCGCTACCTTTAAAATGGGTATCTAGGGAACACTGTAGAAAATGAATAAGACCCTTTACCATAATAAACCTTCCTGGGACTAATGTCTGCAAGGGCTGAAAGGGGAGCTGGGTCAGTTTCAGACTCTGCCATTAGGTGTTTGAAGGTCATGGTGCCCCCAAGGAAGACTGCACAGGAAAACAGCACCGTCACTATCCTGGGACTGCTTGCCTCCATTTTCATGCCCGAAGCAATAACAGAAGCTCTTTGGTAACAGCATCATCTCTCAAAGTGGTCTCCATGGGAACTGCTGAAAGGTGTGTGGGTGTGGGGAGTGGGCCTGTAAGACACTCCCAGAGGACATCCCAATGGCACCTTATCTAATGATGGGACAGCTACAGAAAGCCACAAAAACACAGACTCACTCTTCATGTGGTTCCCGTGAAATAGGAAGTCAGACATAAAACTGTTTAAAATTGGAATTCTGTTCTAGAAGGTTCCTTTACAACACTGGTGCTATTGAAAACCGCCTGACATAATTGGTGCAAAGTCCTTAGAACAATGTTTGGCACACAGCAGACATTCAAACCATGACGGTTATCACTCTTAAAATATAGCCAGGAAAATAATTTCTTCAAGGAGAAAGAAATTTGATTAGGTGAATTATAATATCGTTTCCAACAGCAAAGCCCTACAATTCAATTATTTGGTATGAAAGTGGAAAACTGCAATGAATTTCCCCATCTGTTCACTCATTCAATATTTATTGGGCATTTGTTAGCTGCAGTGATACCAACAGTCTAACTTTCTTCTCTCTTAGATAAAATGGATACATGGAAGGCTCCGTAAACGAAAAGGGGAAATTCCTTAGCCCCAAAGAGAACCACTATTTTATTCCGGAGGTAGTTTGCTTTGAGTGGACTTTCTGTCGGAATTTGAGCTTCTAAACAGATGGCCAGACTCACAATATTGTGGCACCTTGACTCTGAGCTCTGTGCAGACTTAAAAACAATACCAGTGCTGGTATTCTCCAAGGCAACATTACCCCACATGCACAGGGACTCTTTGAAACAGTGAATGACTCTATGGTCAACAACTGACTGGCTAGTAGAATTCTTCCAGAGACTTCCACAGGGGCCCGTGCTTATGTAAGCAAGCACCAGGCCACCTGTGCTTGGCAGAGGAAATGGGGCAAACTGACTGGCTCCATCCTCCCACAAAATGTACTGACTAATTCACGGAGGGCTAACACACTAACAGACTTTCTTCTCAACTCCATGGCTACTGTCCTGGCTACTTCTATGTCAACTTGACACAAGCTAGTGTTATCTGAAAGGAGGGAACCTGAACTGAGAAAATGCCTCCATAAGATCTGGTTGTAAGGCATTTTTTTAAGTTAATGACCAATGGAGGAGGGTCCAACCCATTGTGGGTGGTGCCATCCCTGGGCTGGTGGTCCCAGGTTCTATAAGAGAGCAGGCTGAGCAAGTTGTGGGGAAAAGGTCAGGAAATGGCACCCTTGAAGACCTCTGTCAGCTCCTGCCTCCAGGATCTTGTCCTGCCCTCACTGGTTTTGATGATGGATTGTTACATGGAACTATGAGCGAAAGAAACCCTTTCCTTCCAAGTTGTTCTTGGTCATGGTGTTTCATCACAGCAATGGTGACCCTAACTATGACACCCACATAAACATTAACTACTGGCTTATGGTCCATTTTGGCTTCCCAGACTAGAACTTAAAATCTCCAAGTCACCATGGAATCTGAACTTTTGGGATTTCAAAACTGCAGCTTTTGGGTTTGTCAAACAAGGCATGCTGAGTTATGTTTAAAGTCGTCTCAGGAGTCTGGGATGGTTCTCTGTAGGACTCTGCCCCTCCAAAGGACAAATGGCATTTGCCTTTCCTCTGTGAAAAGGCAACAAAACCAGGAAAGTCCTGGGGAAGAAAACTTTTTAGAGCAGGTGATGGAAAACCAGCCATTTAGGAAAACTTGTTATCCGAACGGAAGCATCAAGTCCTGGCTGAACACAAAACACTGCAAGTATGTCAAGGCTTCCTCTACCCAGGGAACTGTATTTGGGGACGGGGACTCTGTGGAAGTAATTAGGGTTACCCTGTAACAAGAGATCCTAGAGTGCTTGTTCCCTGGAATGTCCCTTATTCCCTGGTTCTTCTCTGTCCCCTCTGTGTCTCCCTCTGTCCCTGCAGGTCTGCATGTGTTGAGGAAAGGTCACATGAGGGTTCAATAAGGAGCCGGGAAGAGAGCCTTGACCAGAGGATGGAAACTTGTAACCCTCCGAGCCATGAGAAAAACAAGTTTGCGCTGTCTAAGTCAACCCATCCATGGTAGGTATTTATTCATGGTTGGCCTGATAGTATAGTATGATGGCCACATGAGTATCTCTTCCTTTCCAACATGTCATTGTTGAGTACGTGATCCGCTTTGGAAGAAATTGTGTTTGCTTAACTTAATCTGCTTTTCAATTGCCCTTTAAACACGCATGTTTGAGTCTTAGAACAACAACCTACTTTCGTGTTCTGAGATTCTCGCTGATCTTGCATGCATAGTTTCTACCCCAAATCCCTCAGCCTCTGTAATCTGCCTTTAGTCTCCAGGTCCCTATCCCTTGTTTCTGATACACAAAGAAAGCTGAAAGGAGATAGAGTCACACTGCATCCCGTTTTAGGAGAGACGCACCATCTGAGAGGTATGCCTGGCCTTCTGAACGGGCAGAGCTGATCTTTAACTAGAAAAAAAGTATTCCTTAAAAACAGGACACATTTGCTGCAGGTTGTAGAGAGGAATTCACTCCCCATTCTAATGACATCATATGCCCTGCTTTACATGTAGGAGAAAAGAATTCCAGCATCAGATATCTAGCACATGAAATATAAAACAAGGCTCCGTTGTTCAGTGGCAACCCCAAAACTTCATCTTGTACCAGATGTTGAAGCAAAACCAAGGTTTCAACATCCATTGCTGTGAGTGACAGAGCTGTCTGAACTACAGCATTCCAGGATGGCAAGGGGCATTTCCAACCACGCAGAACAGCACACGAGGGATTCATTGAAATGCAGGTGCTCTTCTTCGTTGTGCATTTGTCTCCGCGATTCTGAGGCACAAGCCCCAGACAAGATAGATTTCTCTGTGCATTGCTGCAAACTGGCTTTGGTGTGTTTTCAGGGATTTATAAATATTGCTGACACATTCATAAAAGATTTATCCACACAGAAGCTAACTGGAGAATCATGAAAATAATCGCAAACTCCTTTTTAGCCTCATTATCAATTGGGTCAGAATTAGTCATAGAAACAGTATATTAATGCTGGCATTTCTTCCCCCCAGAGTGGTAATGAAGTTTTCCACCCTTTATTGATAGTCAATTACTAATGTATTATTTGAAGGATGGACAGATATTCTCAAAATTCCTCAGAGAGTAAATTATTAACAGCACAGTTCTCAGTGAATAAGGTACAATTCTTTGTCAATATTCAAATTTATAAAGATTTTCAAGAGTCTTAAACTTGTATCATATTTCATGTTTAAAATATATTAAAAGGCCTCTGAGTGAATCTGAAGTACTTGGTAAATATTATCCAGGTCATCAGATGTAGGAAACAGATCTCAAATTTTTGTTAAAAATAAAAACTGACAGAAAAATGTTATCTGCCCTAGAAATGGCCTCGTCAGCAAAAGGCCTTAAGCTTTGCCTGTTTTGTGATTGCTGTTGGGTTTTCTCTGACACAAATGGGTTCTTATTAAAGAAAGTCACGCAGCAAGAAGGAGTGGGGAAATCCTTAGTATTCCCATTGCCGTCTCAGTGACATTTGGCTATCTATCCCATTACTGCCCTTTGGCCTGGCTGATAGGAGGTTCATGCCTCATCCCACCATCTCACGGTTAATAGACTCCTCTCACTGTGCCCCATGGATGTTTTACTAGCAGGTGAAAGTAAAGTTGTTCCTGAACTTCCGCAGCGGTTGACCTACTCCATCCATGTGCATACCCACTGACTAGCAGGACAGTGTGGGGTTCCTGTGCTGACCTCACCACCATGGAAAGAGATGTCTTTTGTCATGTTAAAGGTAATCCTTTTTTAAGAGGAAACAGAAAATATGGATTCCAGGCAGCACCTGCCTAGGTAATTTTGGGAATTCCTCTTACACCCGACAGTCTGAGCCACTCGCACTGTCAAGTCTGTCCAGGGAGCCCTCAGGACACAGCAGCACCAATCTGCCATAAGTGACAAACTTTGACAACGGTACTTTGTTTTTCTAAAGCACCCTTGGAAACCTAAATTTAAGAGGCAGGAGATATTTTTAAGCATTTAATTCTTTTCTTTTAAAGGGAGAGATTGAAACACACAGCCACGTCTACTACATTTTTCTCTATTTATCCTTTCTTAGTCACCCAGTGGGGCTTGGAGAAAGCAGGTCTTGAAAACTCTACTGAGTTAAGGGGAGGCAGCCCTAAGGAGAAGTACATCAGAGCTGCTACAAAATGAAAGAAGAGAGCTTTAACACAGTATGGCAATACTCCAATTACAAAGTTAGGAAGTAAGAGAAGAGCCTGCATTGTACAGACCCTATGTCTGTTTTTCATTCTGCATAGCATCTATCCACCCATCTACACATCTACTAATCCATCCATCCATTCACCCATCCATCTACCCTTAAATCCATCCATCATCCATCCATCCATCCATCCATCCACCCACCCATCCATCCACCCTCATATCCATCCATCCATCCATCCATCCATCCATCTACAATCCATCCATCCATCCATCCATCCATCCATCCATCCATCCACCCACCCATCCATCCACCCTCATATCCATCCATCCATCCATCCATCCATCCATCCATCTACAATCCATCCATCCATCCATCCATCCATCCACCCACCCATCCATCCACCCTCATATCCATCCATCCATCCATCCATCCATCCATCCATCTACAATCCATCCATCCATCCATCCATCCATCCATCCATCCATCCAGTCTTCTATCCAAGGATGTAATTTTCTTACATAAATTGCTTTACCCATGGATGCACCTGGGTCACAACTAAAACAAGAACAATTAAGACAATCCTAAGGACAGAGAAATCTCAGGCAAAATCAAATCAGAGTTGAGCACAGAAAAAAAGTTGCTTTATGGTGCACTGCCAGGCATGATCACTCATGCCTCTAATCCCAACACCAGGGAGGCAGAGGCAGGTGGATCTCTGTATGTTCGAGGCCAGCCTGGACTACACAGTAAGTTCCAGGCCATCTATGGTTATATAGTGAGACCCTATCTCAAAGAAAAAAAAGCA
Source organism: Arvicola amphibius (assembly GCF_903992535.2). Classification (NCBI taxonomy): domain Eukaryota; kingdom Metazoa; phylum Chordata; class Mammalia; order Rodentia; family Cricetidae; genus Arvicola; species Arvicola amphibius. The sequence continues at coordinate 59,165,377 of NC_052052.2, read as the reverse complement.
GGCACAATTTAAACCAGGGAGCTCTTTAGATAGATCCTGAACTCTGCTGAGTGTATCTGCAGGGTTTAGCTGCATCACAACAGTGAGCATGCAGCTGTGGCAAAGAGGCAGTATCACAGGGCATGTGGCCAAGGGCATTGTCTAGATTGGCAAAATTAAAAGCAGCTAGGTGGTCCCCTCAAATCCCTAGTTCTAGGGATCCTACCCAGAGGCCCCTCACATGCACTAGGCAAGCTGTCCACAGACTGTCAAAGTTTAAATGTGAGAAAAGGTTAGTGTCTGTCAATGCCTGGGGAAACTATCCACACTGGAAATTTGGGTGGGATGCAGATCTATGGCAGGTCCAGGCCTCTTCTCTGTCCAGCACTGGGAGGGCAGGTGAAGAGAAGAGAATAGAATAGTACTGAAGTATAGAAAAGGCCTCTGCAGTTGCATGAATTAGCACACAGCAGGGACTCTGCTGCACAGGGCTTGTCTGCTCCATGAGGGTAGTTTTTCAGATGCTCCTCCCAGCCAGGGGCCGTGGAATGTCTGTGCTGGTGAAACTTCTGAGCCAAGGTATCAAGGTGAAATCAACTAACTTGTAACTGGAGATTTTTTTTAATATAGCAGGCCAATTAAGGAGATAAGCTAAAGTCTTAGGAGAATACCAGCAAAGGGTGTGCAGCATGGGCTCAGAATTCCCACGACTAAAGTGGGGATGCAAACCTCCCTTGTCGTGGAACTTGATAAAAATACAACTTAGAAAGACACAGAACTAGCAAAACAGAGATGCTGAGTCACTTCTGCGAATCTGTGCGAGGAGGCTAGAGAGTGCTGAGTGTTTTTTCTTGCCCTGGAGCTGTAACCCTAGTTCAACCCACCATCCAGTCTTTCCAGTCAGGCAACCTCAGCCTTCTCTACAGTGTCCCCCCTGCCCTGTTTTCTTGTTTACTTGCTATGCTCAATTTCTGTTATAGCTTCTTAATTCTGGCTCTGAAACAGCATGTTACCTACCAAGCTACATCCCCGTTCCTAATTTAACCCAGTATTATTTTTATTGTTATTACTCTATTTTTTTTTTGACTAGGCAACACAATTTTTGGTCCAAAATGCAAAACCTGCAGAAGGGGACATATTAAAAGTCTCTGGAAGTAACTGACACAGCTAATGTCTCCAGCAGCATCGCAAGCAAAGGCTTGCATGCTGATCCCCTCTTTTCCTTCTGCATCAGCGTCTCGTTGTATCTCACAATCTAGGATACACTTTGGCACAGTGCCTTTTCACTTAACAACACACACCAAGGATCGTGCCAAATCGGTATAGGAGAGCTTTCTCTTTAAAGACTACAGATGGTCTATATTGGGCACAAACAGTACCCCTCCCCCGCACTCCACAAAGGGCTAGACAGTAAATATTTCAGGCTTTGGGGTCCATATGGTCCCTGTTCCATATGCTCCTGCTTCCCTTTTTCACAAAAACATTTTTGAAATATACAAACCATTCTAGCCCTTTGGGTCATATAGACGCAGGCGACAGGCCAAATTGGCCTACGGACTCCAACACAATAATCCCTAAGCTTCTGTGTTCTTTTTCTTTTTTGATTTTATTGAGCTATACATTTTTCTCTGCTCCCTTCCCCTTAAACCCTCTCCCATGGTCCCTCTGCTCCCAATTTATTCAGGAGATCTTGTTTTTTCTACTTCCAATGTAGATTAGATCCATGTACGTCTCTCTTAGGGTCCTCATTGTTGTCTATGTTCTCTGGGATTGTGAAATGTAGCCTGGTTTTCTTTGATTTATGTCTAAAAACCACTTATGAGTGAGTACATATGACATTTGTCTTTCTGGGTCTGGGTTACCTCATTCAATATGATGTTTTCCAGATCCATCCATTTGCCTGCAAATTTCAAGATGTCATTATATTTTTCTGCTGTGTGGTACTCCATTGTGTATGTACCACATTTTCCTTATGCATTCTTCAATCAAGAGGCATTTAGGTTTAATCCAGATTCTGGCTATGACAAACAATGCTGCTATGAACATAGTTGAGCACATGTCCTTGTGGTACGATTGAGCATCCTTTGGGTATATACCCAAAAGTGGTATTGCTGGGTCTAGCTTTTTGTCTCTGGTCTTTTTCTATTCTACCATCCCCCTTATTTTTGTGGTACCAGAGATGGAACCCAGGACCTTGTGCATGCTAGGCAAGTGCTCTGCTACCAACCCACATCTTCAGCCACCTGTTCTTTCTTGAACAAGATGAGCTATCTTCCCTAAAAACATCCAAAAGTTACCATTGCTCCCTAAACCCTTCAAGGCTCCTCACTACCAAGAACTGGACCAAATATACAGCATGTTTCATGATGGGCACTTATCTCCTTCCCTAGGTCTACTGCACTGACCCAAGTACCAGCAATCCTTTCCCTCCTTCAAACGTCTAGGGACCTCTCTGTCTCACTATTGCTTTAAATACAGTCTGGATGCAGTTGCAGGGGCATTCTGGCAGTGCCAGCCACATCTGGGATGCCCAGTGGCTTGGTTCCGCACAAGAAGAACCAACATCCCATTGTCTGAAGGCTAGCTGCCCTGCTGCCGTCTCTTTTCGGCTCCCTCTGCAGTCACAGGAATGCTGTCTCCAAACAAGTGGAACTCATTTTTGTCTCACGGTGCTGTGCCTTTGACAGGCTCCTTCCACAGGTTCACACTCAGTTGGATGGACACCTCTTTAGTGAGGCGTTCCAGGGGCCGCTGCACTCCCCTTTACCCCCATCCTCCCTTGCTCTCCGCATCCCTGCGGCCATCAGTCTCAACCCTGCTGGAACATGTGGGCATTGTCTGACCCAGATGAACACTGAGAGCCTTCTGATCTGATCGATGTGTGAAGGACCTCAAGCTAGTTTACCCTTTCTGGTGTATCTCTCCTCAGCTTGGTTTCCAGTCTCCAGTTCTACCATCTTGTACAGCAATCGTCAAACATGAGTTTTCAGACACCTGCACAGGTCGCCATTCCATTTCTTTCCTCTCAGAGAGACAACTTCCTACCATCCATCAACGCCCAGCTAACATATTACGTGTCCTACAGTTTTCATAGCTTCCCCAGGTAAGATCAAATTCTTTTTTGACAGGCTTTCAGAGCACTGTGCACAGAGACCTCCACGATCACTCTGGGACATTATTAACTACCCAACGTTTGTTGGCTGACTTAAATAATCTTGTGTATACATATACAACCGTTTTCATGTTTACCGATAAGGAACCCTTAAAGGAAGGGTGAATGCTGTTTATAAGCAGCAAGTTTGGGCATCCGATGTAAGTAGACAGCATGGGGTTCAGTGCCAAGGGCTCATTTAGCTTTCACAATAGCACCCATGAGGCAGTATTTTCAGGACCTGTGCTTTAAGGAAGAGGAGGAGGAAGAGGAGGAGGAGGAGGAGGAGGAGGAGGAGGAGGAGGAGGAGGAGGAGGAGGAGGAGGAGGAGGAGGAGGAAGGGAGCGCCCAGTCAGGTTGGCAACTTGCCCGGTGGCTTTGGAATGCATCAGCAGGTCACCCTGGAGTCAGTGACAGCGATGACTTTTTGAGAGCTGGACCGCTCTCCAGTTGAGCCAGCACAGCACGCAAATCTGTGCCGTCTCCCTGCACTGAGACCTGGGGCAGCACCGTGGACAGAGGTCAGCAAGTCTTTCGCTCCTCTGCAGCAAGGTCCTCCCTTGAAAGGGACACAGATGTCCCTCGGCCAGCCAGATGGAGTGGCGTGGCGATGAGGTGTTCCTCTGCACACCTGTGACCGTGCCAGCCCCAAGGGCAGCCAGATGTCCTTGGGGCTTGCCTCCTGCCACCACATGCGGCTCATCCATGTGGACAGAAGCCGCTCTGCCAGATCACTGCTGAGCTGACGTGGTGGCAGCCCAGGGCTCTCTGGGCAGGAGGGCGAGAAGCTGGAAGGCAGAGGACACAAGGGCAGACGGAGCAGGGCTCTCTTCAGATAAATGGAGAGACTCTCCTTCTAAATTGCTCTTAGAGATCAGGGCAATGGGTAAGAAGTAACACGGTTCTCCTCGCCCCCCCACCCCCAACAAGGGCAGATTGCCCCTATTGCAGAGCTTTGATGGAGGGTACCTGATTGGATGCAAAACTGGGGCCCCTTGCTTTTGAAGTTCCGATTTATTGGATCAGGACAAGCCTCAAGTATCTAGTAAGCACTACATGGTTCTGCCCATGTGTGAGCAGCCGTGGCCTACAGGCAGTGCTGCTGGTGGAAGCAGACCAGGTGCTGCTGCATTTAGACATACCTGAGATAGAGTCTCAGCTCACGCCTCACAACTAGGTCACCCAGTTAATCACTTCATCTCACCCAGCTCGGCTTCCCCAGCTGCACGGTGGAGGCACCGGTGGCTGTACCATCAGCTGGTGTATGTACCTCATACCTCTGTATGAGGATGGGCATTCTTAAAGCATCTAGCACCATGTGTAGGCAAGTAGTAGTTGTTGGATAAATGCTAGGTATCATTAATTACTTCTAGGAGGAACAGTTCATTGGTTCTGGTTGAGCAGTGGGTGGGGCCAAAGAGTATTACTTTCAACCATTGAGGTAAGAGATCTTCAGGGAGGAGTGAAGACTGTGAACTTTCTGTTATTTAGCACTACCTTTGAAGACACAGTCATCAAGCTTGGCCATATATTAGCCTGTGCCCCTTCATCCCCAGCCTCAGATACACTTGCCCTTCCCCTTAGACAGTTTGCATGTTTGTTCAGTGCACACAGAGGTCCCCCATGTGAGGCCCTATGAAGGACACACACCAATCAACTCCTTGGTGGCCACACAGCAGGGAGCTGGGCCACCAAGCAGCCTGTACTGTCATGCTCAGGCGTCATACCGGGGCATCTGTAGTTTCAATGCTGTGGGAGAGGTTTCCGTTCTGCACGGGTTCGGAAGCTTCACTCGACGGTGTCATCTCCACCTCTGTGCTTGTGCTGTTGGGAAGTTCGATTTTTTCTGTGGCATGAATTTAAACACAAAGAGAACAATCAGAACCAATAGGCGAAAGGGGTCGTGTTGGAAGGGATGTTCTAAAACTCTGACAACGCTGACGGAAGGTGAGGAAGCATCTGAGACCCGAGCTGGTGCTGGAGACCGGTAAAGGGTTTTCACCATTTGCCTTGAGCTGCCTTATGCTCTGGCTTCCACTACACACGACACCACTGGAGATCCCATCAGCCGCCATATGTGACAGGCTATGCAAGGACACGAATACACATCTTTGACATTTAGATGCAGACTGTGAGATAGCTGGATCCCTAGTGCCACAAGGGATACTGGTCATGGTACCATAGCCTAGGCTATGCTCTGTGACCCTCAGCCTGGCATCTTCGGCAGGCCTCCCTTCCTCTGGGCTAGGACGTCTCCTCTGTGAACTGAATGGTTCATTGTGGCTGGTAGCCAGGCGGGCACTGCTTTCAGCTCTAATACTCCCAGTCCCCACGCTACAAAACTGCCAGTGCCAGGAGGGGAGGAGGGGGGCACCGGGAAGGAGGATTTGGCCACCTGTCTCTTTTTACAATCCTGAGAACACTCATAGCACATTCTGCACTGGGTGTCCTGTTCCAAGAAAAGCAAGGGAGAGCGGAGACAAGCAACAAGGCCCAAGTCTGTGACACTTCAGAGAGAGAGAGAGAGAGAGAGAGAGAGAGAGAGAGAGAGAGAGAGAGAGAGACACAGAGAGAAAGAGAGAGAATGAGAGAGTGAGAGGGAGAGAGAGAGGAAGAGAGAAGGAGAGAGAGGGAGAGAGAGGATGAGAGAGAGAATGAGAGAAAGAGAGAGAATGAGAGTGAGAGGGAGAGAGGAAGAGAGAGGGAGAGAGAGAGGGAGAGAGAAGATGAGAGAGAGAATGAGAGAGAGTGAGAGGGAGAGAGAGAATGAGAGAGTGAGAGGGAGAGAGAGGATGAGAGAGAGAATGAGAGAAAGAGAGAGAATGAGAGTGAGAGAGAGAGAGAGGATGAGAGAGAGAGAGGGAGAGAGAGGATGAGAGAGAGAGGATGAGAGAGAGAGGATGAGAGAGAGAGAGAGGATGAGAGAGAGAGAGAGAGGATGAGAGAGAGAGAATGAGAGAGTGAGAGGGAGAGAGAGAGGATGAGAGAGAGAATGAGAGAAAGAGAGAGAATGAGAGAGTGAGAGGGAGAGAGAGAGGATGAGAGAGAGAGGTCATAGATCAGCAAGTGCAGTCATGTTTTCCTGAGAAAACGAAAGAGGTTCAAGGGCCCTGGTCAGGCCCTGGGACGCTGTGACACCAGAAACCAAATGGGTCTGTGTTTCTCACTCCACAGCTTACATTTTGTGACCCTCAGCAAACGCCTCAACCTCTGTGACATTTGTTTCCTCACCTGTAGAATTTCCGTGCCACTAACACAGCCACCACCACCACCATTACTATTGCTGCCTCCACTGCCCCTCCTGCAGAGAGGTAGGAAAGTGTATGGAAAGCACTCAGAACAGAGCCGTGGCGGAGCCGACAAGCCAGAAAGGAAGGATCTGGATCTCCGTCACCACAACGGCCTTTTGCAAGATATTTTTTTTTTCAGGGCTAAGAGAAGCACCTCTGGGTGGCCAGTGTTCAGGCCCCATTAGGTTTAACTTGAACTTAAGCGGGCGTGAAATAGAAAGTCTTTCACTGAGGTCAGAAAGAAGGCTCAGCAGTCAAGAGCACTCACTACTCCTCTGAGAACTGGGTTCCATTCCCTGCACCTGTATTGGGTGGACTGCAACTCTCATTAGCTACATATAGCTCTGAGCAATCTAACGCTCTACTCTGGCCTCCATGGGCACTGGGACCAATTCTGTTCAGGGTCAGGGTCAATGCTTGTATGGTGTTGAGTCAGGAGTCAGGGTCACTGCTCAGCTGTGCCAGATGTGAGCAATCACAGGATGCTCATAGAAGAACAGAAGTTTGGTTTTTTTTTCCTCTAGCAATTTCAGAAGGACCAAATAGTTCTGCCATTCGTGCATGAGAAAATAGAGAGTTATGTGGGGTTGAGGCTAGTGACACATGCCTAAAACCTCAGCACTTGGTAGGTAGGTGTAGGAGGATGGCACAAGTTCAAGGCCAGTCTGGGTTATGTAGTGAGACTCTATTACGTCTCCCCCACCAACAAAAAGGACTCCATAAAAATGGTTGGCTTGAAGCAGTCAAGTACTGGAGATCCTAAGGAAGTGCTCATGAATTTGGTTGGGTACAAATGGTGGTAAGGAAGCTATGGAAATTCGGGTTCTCCCCATCCACCGGTGACTCATTTGGTCAGTGGTGTGGGATGTCCTGCTGCCTGTATCCATGTCGGGTTATCTCAGTATGTTTCATCTAGTTATTTAAACCAAAACATGCTAAGTAAGAATCCGGGGGACACGAAAGACTTCACACACACCCCAGTAGCAGATTGCTGAGGCCAAACTTGATCTCAGAACCACAGGATCCACAGGAGGTTTGGATGGTCCAGGAGAGACGTAGACCAATAAGAGCCTACCTGGCAGACACAACCTCTAACTTGAGTGTGCCTGTAGCCACAGTATTTACTATCACAGACAATAGGGAGCTAAATCCCGGGGTTACTTTGGAAAGCATAGATTTCTACACACACTCCTTTTGATTGCCACTCCCTTCGCTGGTCCTGTCAGCAGTGGAGTTCCTAGGAGTTCTGTCACGGATGATTAAATCTAAGTCTCCAGTCACCAGTCTGCAAGAGTCGGTCTGGGAGTGAACTCAGCCACAAAAATCTTCTGTTCCAAACTACTTCATCCCACAAAAGAAAAACCAACAGCTGGAGTAGAAAAAATAGCCCTTGGGATCAAACCCAAAACTCACACACAATAACCAGAGCGTAACCAGGCAATAACTTTCCCCGTTGACCTTGACACAAAATCCGAACTCTGCTCCATCTAAGAGAATGTGCTCAGGGAAGCAGAGGGGTCAGGTGAAACCTTGTAATTCATAGCCCAATCCTGGTCAACACTTGAGCTGATTCCTATCCATGTTCTTCATAAATACTCAATTGACTCTTGTCTGTTCCTTGGCTGAAAATTTTGCCTGGGCTAGAATTCAGGATGGTAGGAGCGGCAGGAAGTCGTCTATGGAGTATTTTGAGGGCAAAACTGTTGAGATTTGTCTGCAGATAATTTTAGTCACTTGGGCAATAGCTTCGTTTACAGCATGGATCCAGATTAGGTTAAATTTAGTCTGAATTTGGAATTGAGAGCTATATTATAGTTACAGTCAGGAGAAAGGGAACATGATGCCCCAAGTTAAAATAAGATGCCTGAATGTCACAATCTGGTCACATAGGAGTTCTAGAGAAGTCAGCCAAGACAGACCTAGACTGATTTTTGCCTAACTTTATTTTTTTTTGCCTGTGTATATGTGTATGGTGTGAGAAAATGTGTACATGTGTTCATGCATGTGTGTGGGTGTAGGGGGGGTGCATACCTTAGCACATGTGTATGGAGGTCAGAGGTTGATATCCACTTTATTCACTGAGGCAGAGTTTCTTGGGGGAACCCAGAACTTAGATAGCTATCTTGCCCTGGGTTATCTTCTGTCCCTGGCTTCCAAACGCTGAGATTACAGGTGGGGTCACTACTCCCATTCAGTATTTCTGTGAGTGCTGGGAATTTGGATGTAGGTCCTCACATTTATGCAGCAAGTGCTTTATCCGCTGGTCCACCTCCCCAGCCATGATCTTGCTGAATTTTTTAAGAAAGAGGAGACAGCACGGACTCTAAAGAATTACTGCTCCCCATGGACTTCTCTTAGTGTCCCCTTGGTGACATACATGTCCATTCCTGCCTGGTCCCAGGTGGAGAGGAGGGACTCATTTCATTGCTGAGGAAGGGTCTGAGCTGGTATGGAGTCAGGGGTGCCCACACTGGGTCCTGTCTTTCTATGTCACCTCCCCTTACCCACCAGGGGAGGACTAGGATATCTCTCACTTACCCACATGATTGGCAGCCCCATTCTGCCGCTCATTCTCATCCACTTGGCATTTCTTCTTGGCAATCTTGTGGAGAATTGAAGCCTTTTCTCTGAATCTCCCTGAAGCAAGAGAAAGTGGCAGGAAAGAGACAGAGTGAGGGGGCAGGATTGCCAGCGCAGGGCTGTGGCCTCTCCACTTAGGCTGCATTACAGCAGGGACCACAGACTCCATCCTTCCCCAAATGTCTTTCATCCTATGTGGTGGGCACTTTCTTACCTCTTTGGACACTTCAGCCCGGTTCTCTGAGAGCTGCAAGCTCCAGGCTGCTGAACCATAGGGAAAGGGTGGGACTTGGCCCTCTTTCTCCCCTCCCAAGTGCTCACAAACGCATGAAAACATCAAGCATCTCCCCTCACAACCGCCGAGATCCCCAATGAGACTGAAGATCCAGGGCTGCTTTGGAATTAGATGCTCCTCCCAGGTTTGCTTCAGACAATGGCTGGGAGGGAAAGCCAAGCCCAGCAATCCCTCAGCTTGACTATGGTTTCCAAGCATTTGTCATTATTGCAGCTTCCAGGAGTCAGGGACAGACACCACAGCTCCCCAGAGAAGCTGAGTCAGCTGCAACGAAAGCATCAAGGCAGCGACTGATTTCATTTGGGGATTTAGGGCAAAGAATGACCAACCGAACATGTTGGTGATGAGACACTTTGGGAAAAGGTGCTGGGAAAATAATATACCATGCTCAAAGCAGTCACTGTAAACAGCTTTGCCACAAGTGAAGCGCTTCGTTTCGCTTTCGTTATCGACGTAATTAATGGGTAAATGCATGTGATAAGCACACAAAAGAGGCATGCAAAGTGTAGCAGTTAGGGGGACGTAGTGCATCTCCCTCTTTGAGTCTCTGATTTTCTTCCTTGGAGACATTCAAGGTACAAAAGGTTCTCATTTTAAACTGTTGACTGCCTAGATTCCAGCATGAGGAGTTCCTCAGAATATCCTCAGTCCCACAATTTTCTACTGGGCTTTTTGTTGTTGTTGTTGTTGTTGTTGGCTGTGTTACCTAGCAGCATATTATCGGGGGATCTCATTCTGTTTTTCAAGTTAGAAGCAAACCGAATGAGAATATTTCCCTTGGAGAGTGTGTCCTCCAAGGCTAGGCATGGCAGGTGAGCACCCGGGCCTCTCCTTCCCCCATGTATGGGAATCATGACAGGTTAGAATGACATGATAGAACACGTACAGGCCTATATGAAGGTGACACAGGATGGGGTCATTCCTGCTCAGAGCTTCATTGGTCACTAACCTAAAACTCTTTTTCTTAAATGTGTTTTGAGAATCATTATAAGCTCATGGATTTAAATTTATTTTGTGTTTCAACCCATTGCATTTTTAAAACTTTTTTTTTAATTTGGGGAAGGCATATGCATGCCGCGGCATACATGCGGAGATCAGAGGGTACCATGTGGGTCCTGGAGATGGAGGCAGGTTGTCAGGCTTGGGCCAGGACCTTTACCCATGGAGCCATCTTGCCAGCCCTACATTTCCTATTGTACAAATGTGTCATTCTAGGCATGAGTGTGTTGCACAACTGTGCTCTCCAGGCACGGGGGGTGGGGGTGGAATGAGAAACAGAAGGTAGGTTAGAACGTGACTCAGAGTGCATGATAGCTCATTTTGATGGGCGACTTGATTGGGTGAGTGATATCAAGGCGATTAGCTTCCCTGCTACCCACTGTGCCTGTGAGTGCCTCTTCTGCCCTCATCCGTGACTTACTCCATTGACGGTAGGCCAGTGGAGGTGGTGGCACTGTGGCAGGCGAGATGCCATTGGAGGGACATCTCCAGTTTGCACGGAATAACTAGATTCTAGCTTTTGCCCGTTACTTCTCTTTGTTTCCTGGCACTACGAAGTGTAGTAGTGCCAGCCTTTGTCACGGGCTTCCACTGCCATGATGTTCTGCTTCCCCCTGGTCCCAAGGTAAGGGACTGGATGATGAGGGATGAAGGCTCTGAAACCGGGAGCGAGAACAAATCTTCCACTGTGATGGAGAACTGACTAACTCAGACGCCACAAGGAATGGGAAGGATGAGGCAATGGGCAGATGTTCATTCTGGCAAGTGCTTTGAACTTGGGTCTCTGTTTATCTCCATGGTAAACTGTGGAAAGAAAAGGGTGAAGGAAAGACACTCTGGGGACTAGGAAAAGGAGCGGGTCAAAGCGAGCATGGAAAGGAACAGAAAAGAAAAAAGACTATGAAGGAGGCAGGTGGGGTGTGAATGCTGGTGGTGGTCCAGCGTGCGGATGCTGGGCACTTCCTGGCTACTGGGTGGAGTTTTCTCTGAGCACTAGGCAGATGGGGAGGGTGTCCTTTAGGACCCTGCGATCTTAAGCCTGAAGGGGTTACTTTGCGAGGAAGACAAGCTCAAGAAGTTCCCAGATCATGTGTTTTGTACCCAGAAGTGGCAAAAGGAGGTTCTGCAATTTCCCTGGAGCTTCTTTTGCGAGCTGTGGCGTGTGTGTGGGAATCCACCTTTGAGCTCAGATCAATTTGAGGCCTATGCAATAAAAAGATCAAACACGCTTTCAAAACTGCGTGGGGCAGAGCAGGAAAGTAGACAAGGGTGCGGGAAAAGCAAACCTGTGTAGACTAACCTAGCTCCAATCATGCCCTCAAGTTAGGCACCACAGCAGACAAGATGCACTTCCCAGCACCTCTCAGGGCTTGCCCATGCTCAGAAGATTCCTTCCTCAGCAGATGTATGAGCCAGAGAGAAGTGGTTTAAAAATGGACCCACAAACACGTCTGGCTGTAGCCACGTACTTTGCCATGAACACCTTTCCTCACTGAGTGGGCCATGCCTGGTGTGGCTTTCTCAAATTCTGCAAGAACTTTGGCAGATAGCATGGGAAGTGCTGATGGGGCTGGGGTGCTGTGCATCTTGTGTCACTATTTTCTCGGCTGCACTGGGTCTCTCGGTTTCTGTGCTATTGAAAGAAGGACCTGCTCTATGGCCTTTTTCTCTTGGGGGTTTAGTCACATGTGCAGCCTAGCAAAGCTGCCAAGGCTGGCAAGGAATTCTTCAGTTCTTTCCTTCACGTTTGTCTCCTGATCATGTTTAGTCCTGCTGATCATGTTTAGTCTGAACTATTCTCATTCAGAGTGCTGACGACGGCACCCTTGTCTGAAGGGGTTTTCTCTTGAAGATCAGTTTTCAGCAAGGGCCCCCTCCAGCACTCAGCAATACACTCCCGAAGGTGGACGGGAGAGCCCGACAAAGCAATTTCTGCTTAGTTCAGCTTGTTGGGTTGGTGCTTGAGTTTCAGCGAATTCTCTCAGAATCACCTCTAAGTGTTAGGTCCACATTTCGGTGGGGGCCTGAGGGACGGGCCATACCGCTTTGTGTCTGGCAAGAAAGAATCGAGACACCTTTGAATACTTTTCAAGGTGAGCCATGGAGTGATTTTTTTTTTTTTTAGCCTGGTTCAAAGCAGTCTTAAAAATATCCTTTGCTGTGGTGCAAACCCCGAAGGTGTTGTCTTTTTATATAGCTACAGATATTTGTATACTTAGAAGTCTCGGAAATAGCAAACTGGGCTCGGATCGTGAGGCACCTACGTCAAACCTGGTACACAATTTTAGTATAGTTTCATTTGATCTGAGATGTGCAAGAGGACCAGCTGAGTGTCCTCACAGGAGGGTGCGTGAGGGGGTGGTCAGGAAGCTTGGAAGGAAAAGAGGGGAGCTGAGGGCTTCTTGGGAATGAGACTGTTTAAGAAACACAGTCAAGCAGAGCCTTGGCTGGGTCACTCCAAGCTAAAACAGAAGACCCACGTGTACTGTAAGACAACTTGGAGGTTTGTGCACTCGAGGGGAGTAGGTTTGGCTTCTGTCCTGCTGTTAATTCATTAAAACAGCCCCTTGGAAATCCCTTCACTTTTTCCCCACTTGTAATAGGCAAGTGTCAAAGGGGACTGTTTGGACTTGGGGTCAGATCCAGACTGTTGTAGCCTGAGCATACAGGAATACAGGAATATGGCAGGGGGAAGGCACAAAAGAGACAGATGTAAAGGGAGTCAGTCACTGTTGGAGAGAAAAAATGAGAAGGGGGGTATGGGAGAGAAAACTTGGAACAAGTCTTTTCAAGTCTATTTCTGTGTTTTCAACTCTGCCTTTCCTGTCTCTTTCTTTGAAGTTCAGGGCTTGGCAGGTAGCTTCGAAGGCGAAAGGACACCCGAGCTCTTGCCCTTCCCCTGCACATCTATTGCTTCTTCGTCTTTCCTTGCGAAAACTCTGACTGGAATCAGGCAGACAGACCCTCCTCATGCTGACAGGCTTTGACAGAACTGAGGTGGTGTCACCCGTCGTCCCAAGAGTCTTTCTTTCCCCTACAGCCATTCATCAGCAAAACCCAAAAACATTTTTTTTGCCCACTTCTCCTTGACGCCTCACTTCCGGGTTCCACCAAGCAGCTCCACAGGGGCAACCCAGCCAGCTGGTGTGGCCACTCCCCCTTCCCTCTCTGTCACCCCAGCACTCTCGGGGACAGACACACTAGGTCCGCAGAGGATCTCCAGGTCCGAGTGAACGCTCAGGTCCTTACAGCTGCCTTCCGGACTCCGTCTGATCCCTGACCATGCTAACCTCGTCCTCACGGCCCTCTTGCTCTGCTACACCCAGGCTAGCCCCTTCTCTGCCCCCTGAGAACACTGTGCACCTTTACACCTTTGCGCCATGGCACTGACTTCCTTGCTCTGTGCGAAGTGCACCCCTCGCCCCCCCTGCCCCTCTTGCCCCCAAATCAGAGACTCGCTGTTGCATCTTCTTCTAGTATCTGTTCAAATGTCACCATCTCACCCCGGCTTTCCTGAGCAAACCGTCTCTAGCGTTTCCTATCCCAGTGTATTTCTGCAGAAGCAGCTATTCCCATTACTATTATTACGGCTGTTTATGCATTGTTTTCTATGGGCGGAAAAAGCTGGGTGAAGACAGAGCTTTTTTACCACCGTTCCTTCTTGCTGCGCTCAGCAGAGCTCAATAAACCTTGTGCTCATGGTCTTGAGGCAAGTAGATAAGGTTAGACTTCCTATTGACCATAACCTAAACTCTGTCCTCACGGAACCTTCCAAGGTTATAGCAGTGGTGGCACAGAGAGGTCTCCCAAGCTGAGAACTTTCTATTGATAACTGGGGTACAGTGAGTACTGATGGTCCAGGGATGAAAGGCAGGGCACACACCATGTTTCCCCATTCTGTGAATTCCCTGGGCCAGCCCCCCAAAAGACTCTTTGGGATGGAAGAAGAGGTTTGGGGAGCATTGTGAAGACCTGGGAGAAAAGGCTGTGTCCTGGCCCTCCTTTACTAAGTGGCTAGTATTTATGAGGGGCTAGCCTGAAGGTTTCTCTGTTGGCTTCCACCTCGGCTTTTTCAGCATCATAGCCTTGTGTCAGCTTCCCCTACACATACCCATTCTTACCACTAGAGGGCAGACTTCACTGAGAAGGGGGCCTTCTCCCAGCCATCATCTATGCCTCAGTAATGCCAGGCTTGGTAGATGGAGAGATGGCTCAGGAGTTAAAAGCAACAATTCCAGGCTCCTCAGATGCACAATGCAATGAAACTCTTCCTTTATAAAATGGTAGCCCCGAGAAGCTTCCTCTAAAGCTAGTCTTGAAAATCTTAAGCAAACCTGTGCTATGTACTTGGTGGGTTCATCTGGTACCCCTGGAGCTTCAACCTAAATTCTTGCTCTAACAGTAGAGGCCTTCTTGATGGCCAGGACGGGGTGCGTGGAAGCTCAGGGAATAAAACTGAAAAGGCTCCTAGGCACAGAGGCAACCTAGCAGCTAGGATGGACGAATGGATCATTCCACAAACTCTGAGAAACAGTAATTTCTTAACGGGCACTTGTTTGATTTGAGTTCTTTAAAGAAAAAAGATACTTTTTAAAATTTAAAGATTAGTAATCTTATCTTTAACAAAATATAGGATTTTATTCATCCCTAAATCTATTTTTTGAAATAAAGCCTCTAAATTATTTACTCCATTCTGAGAATCATCCAGTAAATCATGTAGTAAATTATACTGCATTGACATTAATGAAGCTAAACTACTACTGTAAACCGTCTTTAGTCAGTTGTGAGTGAACTTCATAGTAGAAGTGCTCAACATAACTCAATTGTCGTTACATCTATAGGTAGATCTGTAGCGGATGAGAACACACATCTGTCCAATGTGAATTTATGATCTGGCCTCCCTGAGCTGGTTATGTCATCATGAGCGTACTTTCATAAACACATTGAAATAGTTCCAACGTTTCATAACTGTTGGTATGTAAATGCTGACATTTCTGTTTCTAATGTTCCCAGTTTGCAGACTTTCCTCTCACAGACTCTGGATCATCTTCAGTGTCATCTGCAGTGTCTGCCTCTTCTCTCAAGTTCAAGGTCATAATACAGCCCCTTCTGTGCCTTCGCTTCCGCTGGCACTGGCCTCTCACCTCTCTGCCTTGCAGGCACCCCACTTGAAAGAGCTGGCTATGCTGATGCCCGCGTCCTTAGTCTCCTTTGTTTACACATGAGCTCTGCACCTGGTGTCTGTCAGCATCGCTCCAGGGAACCAGTCCTTGGTTATTTCCTGCCTGCGCATGACCCTGATTGCTCTGGAGCATTTGGCTTCCCTTACCCCAACCTCAAAAATCATCTTTAATTTTCACAACCCCTAAGGGACTTCTTTAAATGCCAGTAATCCTCAGAGCCCCTCCTGGCCCCTCTTCCTCATTCCCTCTTCTCCCCAGGGGACCCAACTGCTTGCTACCTGAGTGTCCACCAGTCCTGAAGCTCAGACCCTGTTCTCCAGAAGATTCACACCTCCACTCAAATGCTCCTCCTTCCTAGGCAGCTGCTCTTCTCCCTGTGCCATCCGTTGCTGATGTTTATACTCTAGTCTCCTGCCCCTGGGGCATCTTAGCCATTTCTCCTGGGCTAACACACCATCCATGCCAAGACCTTTGGACTCGAACTTTGACTCTTGCACGCTAAGTCTCCTGGGCTGCTGTTGGTTCTAGCATCTTCACTGGATCCCGGCTTTCATCGTGCCTCCTGCAACCCCACTCATCTCCCACATGGCTCCCAATGCTCCACATAAAGTGGTCTTTTCTACTCTGCCAGGTTCCGAGACATACCTTCGGGGATCTCTTTCTTCCATGTCAGCACATTGCTGTCTGCCCTATGATGGTGTTCATCAGAGACCCTTCAAGGTATTTTTCTGACCTTCCTAGGCAGCACAGGTCAGGGTATCAGTCCCCCAATGCTAGGCCTGGGGGTTTGTGGATATGGTACCATGACTATAAACAACAGAGAGGGATGCTAGTGGGTTAGTGATGAGGACCTGGAATTGTTTCAAACTCAATTCTCAGTTTACTTCTGGGGAGAGGGCAAGAAAGAGGCAACACTCATGGCAGAATCCTCAGGGGACTGCTTAAATTCACACTTTGGTAGATTTCCAAATTTTAGCAGTGCTAATAGATGATATTGTCATCTTTGAAAGTGATACCTAATGAAATTCAGGAAAATTTGAAGTTTACAAGCTAAAAGCCTCAGAGCAGGTCTTTACTGTGGCGTTTCAGGAGAACTCGGGGGCTGCTGGCCAGACTGGGGAGCTCATGCTCACTAGCCTAGCAGGGAGTTTGCTCTGCTCCTGGAACTTTACTCAGTGACCATTCCCAGCTGCCAGACAGAGATGGAGCTCAGGCAAAGAGGACTCAGAGAAGCCCGATTTTCGGATTTCTGAATTAGATGGGCCTGCTCATGGAGGCTTTAAAATTTGCCTTGGTTCCCATTGCCTGGGTCCTTGGAGAAAGCTAGGAGAGGAATGGATGAAGAGCCAGTGCTGATTAAGTGGGCTGCACACCCGGGGACCCGCCAACGTTTAAGTCAAACATTTCCTAACAGGTGGTGAGGTCTTGTCCCAGGCAGCTCATTAAGGCTCTCTGCAAACTGGCTAAAAAACCCAGAAACTAAAAACAACAACAACAACAACAATAAAAAAATTCTTTGTGCTGATGTGGAGTATATCACCCAATGATTTATCCTGATGTAAAGTAAAAGCCATTAGATTTGTTAAAACCTCATCTACAGCAGTCACTGTTATGTGGCTTTCAAAATATATCTGTTGCCACCCGGATTTCTTGTGTATAAGGATTGGCACTTACTTTGAGTTCCTAGTTTTCCCGCAATTTTCAATCCCCTTCCACTTTACACTGCAGTCTGGTACCTGCAAATCTTGTGGGCTTGCAGCAAAAAAATGCCAGCACAGGCCAGAACTCTGTAACTCAAGGTGTAGAGGCCCATGACTAAAATGAGAGAATCCAATTCATCTCAGAGTTAATTATAAGAGAAACTGACCATGCTTAAGTAACATGCCAGCTTCCTTTGGAAACCAATCCATCCTTCCTTCCTTCCTTCCTTCCTTCCTTCCTTCCTTCCTTCCTTCCTTCCTTCCTCTCATTTATTTTAAGAGCACAGGTGTTTTGCCTGTCTCTCTGTCTGTACAGCTTGTGTGTGTCTGGTACCCATTAAAGCCAGAAGAAGGCGTCAGGTCCCTGGAGACTGGAGTTACAGATGGTAGTGAACTATCATGGGAACTGAACACAGGTCCTTTGGAAGAGCAGCCAGTGCTCTTAACTGCCGAGCCATCTCCCCAGTCCCTCTTTCTGTCTTTTCAGAGAGAAGGAGACAGAGATCCAGGAGTGTTAGGGGAATAATTAATTTAGAATAACCGCATTCTGGTTTGACTGATGAAGGCAAGGCAACCTAACATCGTGAGCTCTAGGGATGTCAGAAACAGACAGGGTGAAGCATCCACAATTTGCCTTCTGCTGCCATTTAACACCTTCTACATATGCAGTGTGGCAAAATCTGCCTGAGCTTGCCAAGTCTGATCTTTCTGCTTTTACTGCTGACAGTTTAGATCAGGAAAAATAAGATGCAATGCATTCGAGCAGCAGATGTATCCTCACAGGAAGAACTCCCTGGTCCCAGACTTCAGGAGGATGGCAGCTTTGCCCACAGGGCTGGGGCTGGGCTTTCTGACAGATCCAGTGCCCAGTACTAGCTGCTTAGCTTGGTCCGGCACATTTGCTCTCGATCTCCGTAAGATCCAGTCCCAGGGAGACACTTCCCAGAATACATCCCTGAAGAAGTCATGGTGAGTTCAGACATTTGTTTTCTGGATGAAGCCTTCCAGAAAGCATCTGTTTCAAGTACCCCAAAATTCTCTGGCCATGGAAGGCTGGACTGGATGGAGTTAACCATGAACTGGAATGGATGAAACATAACACGGTGCTGGAAATGGTGTCTGTGCATGGGCTCCTGCCTTGGTCACTGGAAGGTGGAGAGGGCAATGGTGCCCGTGCACAGTAGGCTTCCTGCTCACTCAATGGGCAGTAGAAAGGACAATGGTGCCTGTGTACAGTGGGGACCAGCCTTCTGTACTGGAAGGTGGAGAGGGCAATGGTGCCTGTGCACAGTGGGGACCAGCCTCCCTCATTGGAAGGTAGAGAGGTAGCCCGCAGTGTCCTTTGCAGAATTTCTGTGAGGGTGTCAGAAGTTTGGAGAAAGCAAGGAACGTACTGCAGTGGAAACGGGATGTCCTGTGTGGGAGGAGCAACCTTGTCACTTGAGATCGAGAGGACAACCACTTCAACCACAAAAGCAGCCTGGCTTTAACAACTCTGCTAAAAACCCGTATTTCTAAAACAAGTAGTTAGAAAGTAGCTCTATTACAAAGTCTGTCTGCTTTGCAATGGAGTCATGAAACATCTCTCCTCAATGGGCTAATTTAAACCTTGCCTTTGAGGCTCTCCCAGACACTGCAAATGGGAGCGTAAATTGGTGCAGCCATTCTGGTCTGGCGGGTACTTTGGCAGTGTCCTTCAGAGCGTGAGAAATGTATGCATACTCTTTGATCTGGCGTTTCTGTTTTCAGATATTTGTATCATGTGTAGGCATCTATCTACACAGTAGCATTTAAAATATGGGCCCAGAAAAGGACCACACAGCATTGTTACAATAACAATGAATATAATAATGAAAATATCTCAAATGTGCACCTGCAGGAGGCTGACTGAATCCACCGTGAAAGAGCCAGGTAGCAGCATACTACGCAATTACTATAACAAAAAGCGGGATGTCTGAACATGCCAGTATAGACAGGTATCCAAGGCATAATTAATACACAAAAACCAGAACAATGTACTCAGTGTGGAGGGTTATGCTAAAGAAGTAATTCCTTAGTTCTTTAAGGGATTAGGAGTTTAGGCCAGGAAGGACACTTCCTGGCTTCGTTATGGAGCGTCTCTTTTTACTTTTGTGTGAATGTAATTTTTTTTATATATAAGGAACAGTTTTAATACATTTAAAATTAGTTTGTGATTAAAATTTCTACGCTGGTAAAAGTTTTGATTAGTAATAAAAAGGGAATCTAACGCCTCCTGTTCTGTCAAAGTCCTAGAAGATGTTCTATTTCTTGTGAACTGGACTCAACAATATTCAAGATGGTTACCTTAGGTGTGTGACCCAGGAAGCACTTACTACTTCCCAGCTTGACCAGTTCGGAGGTTGGAGCAGATGGCAAACCATTGACTGATGCTATTCTTCCTAGAGGACGGTCATAACAATGAGTGCGGGGTATTGGGTGTCCATCACCTGAACACTCTTCTCTGGAGAAGGGGACCTTTATCTTTCTAAGCCAGGCCATTCTGCCTTTGGCTGTGTCTGAGGAGAAAGGTTTCCCTAGTCTGGGCTAAATTCTCTCTTTGAACTGAGGAAGGTTGATTTCTTTCCCTAGCCATGATACTACCAGCGGCTGGCCCTCGAGGGACCTGAAGTTGTCCCTTCTGATAACATAGACACTGCTTCCCGTGACAAATGGTCCATGGATTCATTAGAAGAACGGGATGAGAGCTGTTAGGTTGTTCCTAGACCTAAGCAACAGCCTGTCATCTCAGCAGAATGCCTGCTTCATCTCGGCATCTGGGCCACATCTCCAGATGGCTTTGAATATTCTTCACCTGACATAACCTCCCAGTGCTGAAGGCAGCCAACCTCCACCGTCCTTGACTTCTCCTCTGCAAGTTCCGCTTTCTTCCTTCTAACTCAAACACTACGTACGGAAACCCTCCTTCCGTCACAGCCTCTGAGAGAACGCCCTACTCTCTCCGTCCTGTTGGAGCATCTCCCTCAGCCAGCAGCCCACCACCTCTACACCTGAAAGCACCACCTAGTCCTTCTTTTAGTTTCCCTGAAGATGTTAAACCTTTCCATTGTGGTTTTCCCCACCACTACTCCTTCTGCCAACCACAGTAACATGGCAACACCACCAGGAGAGTCACCCTTATCTCCTCACAGCTACAACCCACACATTTCAGGACTTGTTTCCTGTCACTCAGTTGCCCCTCCACCACCTTAAGGCTGGTCTCTAGACTGACACCTCACCACCTCCCAAACTGGCCCTTCTACCACAGCAATGCCCTGTTCTCACGGGTCCACTCATTGTTACTCTTGCCTGTTAACTGCTCCCTTTGGAATGGGATCTTCCCTTGCTTTCTGGGGCATCTTCCTCACCTGGTAGCCTTCCTACTTGGG
This sequence comes from Arvicola amphibius, assembly GCF_903992535.2. NCBI lineage: Eukaryota > Metazoa > Chordata > Mammalia > Rodentia > Cricetidae > Arvicola > Arvicola amphibius. The sequence goes on along the minus strand of NC_052052.2, from coordinate 59,144,793 downwards.
CCTTTTCTTTCTTTATAGATTCACAACTTTGGAGTCACCAAAGCGCAATCTGTGGCCATCTTTTCTCCTGTCCCAGTCATGTGTTAACATCCAGTTGTGCAACTTTAGAGAATATAAGTATGACCGGCAAACTGACCTCTATAGCTCTGCCTGACAGCTCTCCCAAGTTCAGCCTTTTATAAAACCCCTTTGAGTGTCTCTGCTTGGTTGTCTTGCGAGACTCCCAGAGTTGCCACGAGCTCTTGGTTTTCCTCACACATGGCTTGCCTCTACCTCACTGGCCTCACCCACACACGGGTACTCCAAAGAGGAAACATGAGACTTCAAGTTGCCCATCAATGTTCCTTCTGCTGTCATTTTCTAACGACTTATTTTACTTAATTATTAAGGGAAGTAATTCACTAAGTCTTCAAGAGAATCTGCACTTCCAGTCTGTCTTGAAACTAGCCACGTGACGAGGTTTGCCTGTGCAATGCTAGGTTCATAGGCGTAAGTGATTGTGGGGAAGAGCAGCGGGCGAGGACTGAAATCTTAAAGTTTCATTGAACAGACTTTCAGAGAAGCTTCCTTGAAATAAAAAGAAAATACCTGGGGGGAGGGCTACGGCTCTCCGAGGAGTGTGGGGCTTTGAATATTTGAAGGGGAGGGGGCTATGGAATAATTTTGACCTTTTCACCTTCTGGAACTGTGGATGTGATACTGGCCCTTCAGTAGCAGTCATCTTGGACATTGGGGTACAGTTAAAGCATCCTAGGGTGTCGAAGCAGCAGGGTGGGTGGAAGGGGTCTGGGTTGTGAATTATTGTAGTGTTACCACATCTTCCTGACCCTCCCCTTGAGAGAAAAATAAACTTCCACCTGATTAAGACATTGTCAATTTAGATTTTTCTTTGCTATTTATTGTTGAACTAATCCTATCTGATAATATAAGTGTATATAACACAGTCAGGGATTAAAGCAATGATTAAAATGTATAGGAAAGACACCAGATAACCCGAGGACTCGTCTTAGCTCTATGGTTTTAGAGGATGTATCTTTGGCAATGGGGAACACTCCTGAACAGTGTTTCAGAATCCATCTGTCTTTGAAAGAGAAGTGTGTTAGTTCATGGCACCTATAAACATTGGGTGACTGAAGTACTGTGAGACTGGCCGGTGCTTTGGTCTCCTTGAACCAATGGGTTTTTAGAAAAACCTAACTACAAATGTAGTTTAGGATCCCATGACTCATGCATGACATCAGCACTTTCTTGGTTAGGCAAAGGAGCTGTTGGTTGCCGTGAAACAGACTTAATTTCATCGGGGAGAGGTCCTCACAATTTTTGTGCTCACCTTTTCTGCCTTACTTTAACTTACACAGATGAACAATGATAGATTCTTTTAAACAGCGGTGAACTCCTTCTGCAAATGGCTTTGTTAAGTGGCCACAGCTTTAGGACAATCTGATGCGAGCAGTTTCTGCTGCACCTCGCTGCTTTCAAGGCTAGTCGAGGCAACTGTCCAGCTACCTACCTGCCTTTGTAAGGGCAAAATGATTACTTATGCATATTGCCTTTGCCTTAGATCCATCATATAAACTGGGGCCTGGGAGAGGAGGTCGGTCTGAGAGAGAGCGCTTGTCTAGTATGCTTGAGATATTGGGTTCAGCTAGGAAAAAATGCTGAGCTAACTTTTTCTTTTGTACATTAATTTTTTTTCAGGTGGAGTAGGGCTTGTGCCATGGTGTGCATCTAGAGATCAGAGCGCAAATTGTAGGAACTGATTCTTTCTTTTCACCACGTGGGTCCTGGGGATCCAGCTCAAGACATCAGACTTGGTAGCAAATACCTTTAGCTGCTCAGTCATCTCACCAGCCCTGAAGTAGTTTATACATTTGCATTTAGAGAAATGTTAAGAAGTCATGATCAATTTTGTGAGAATTCTCCAATGTGAGAATGATATGAAATTTGTGTATAAGCAAATGAGAAATAAACTATAGATTACTCATTTTAGAGATTTGAAGTTGTTCTTCCATGAATAGGCAGTATTATTTTCTGAGGAGACAAAGTGTCTTTTCTCTCCCCCTCTCTCTCCTCTCTGCCTGTCTCTGTCTCTGTCTCTGTCTGTCTCTGTCTCTCTCTCTAGCTGAGGTCATGGAAATAACAATTAGAGTTATTCAGTTGAGTTTCCATACATGTCTTGTTCTAGAAGCAAATACAGTCCTTGGGAAAAGCAAAGCTCACTACCTCTCATGCCTATAAAATGCCTCCTATGCAGCCTTGATTAAGGGAACACACTGGTTAGAGAGCTTATCACCCTGGGACACAGGAGTGAGGCTGTGGAGGCAGTGTTTGACTGGGGCCGGGCGGGGGCTTCCGGGACTCTGCCTGCTCCAGGTTCCCAAGGCTGAGAGAAGGACCCTGCTGTGTGCTGTGTGTCTTACAGCTTTATCTCCCATGTCTCCCACCAGGCATAAGTTCTCAGGAAGATTGTCTTTGACAGCCGCAGGTACTGATCCTATGCTAGCACCATGTCCAACTTCATGTTGATGAATAGATATCTCGGGCTGTTGCATCTGCTGGGGTACTTTGTTACAGAAACAAAAAGAAACCAGAGGCAGATACTAAGACCTTCACTCCATGCACTGAAGCCAACTTGAATGTCAGTGCTCCCCAGAGCCACATCTGCACAAGGAAAGGCTAAATGGCAGTGCTCCCCAGAGCCACATTTGCACAAGGCAGGGTTGTATGGCAGTGCTCCCCAGAGCCACAACTGCATAAGGCAGTGTTGAAGGGCAGTACTCCCCAGAGCCACCTGCTCAAGGCAGGTCTGAATGTCAGTGCTCCCCAGAGACACATCTGCATAAGGCAGGGTTGAATGGCTTGAATGGCAGTGCTTCCCAGAGACACATCTGCACAAGGCAGGGTTGAATGGCAGAGCTCCCCAGAGCCACCTGGACAAGGCAGGGTTGAATGGCAGTGCTCCTCAGAGCCACCCGCACAAGGAAGGGCTGAATGTCAGTGCGCCCCAGAGCCACATCTGCTCAAGGCAGGGTTGATGTCAGTGCTCCCCAGAGCCACATTTGCACAAGGCAGGGCTTTGGTGTGATTTGTACTGAGTTCAGGCCACGACTTCCTGTCTCTGTATTTCCAGATGAATCGCTTTGCTCCTCTGAACCCCAGTTTCCTCAGCACTAAGAAACTTCTGTGAACCTTGATTTCTTTCACTGTTATTACCACTTACCCATGTGATCATGATGCTGGGGAGACAATACAAAATTTACAAACCACATGGGCCTGCACCCAGCAGAAGACAGCAACTCACAAAGCCAGAGCGGTCTCCCTGTTTCATTATTGCCAGTCAGCTGGTCCTTGCCATCTTCCTTCTCCAGTTTATCCCGTATCTACTGACCTTTTAGGGCTCGTTCAAAGACCACCTTTTTCATAAAAATCTTCTTCCTTCTTACTGGAAGAGATTTTTTTCTGCATCATCTTCTGAACTTCTCTGGTATTTACTAATTTCTTCTTGAGCTTCAGTCATTCTCTGCTATTGTTCCCCCTTGTCTGTAAGTTTCATAGGAACAAACTGCCTGCTCCCCAATCTCGTGTCCTCAGAGTACCCAGTAGGGATACCTAGCACGGGTGTGTGCTCAAAAGTATATGCCAACTATGTGTGGTGTAGGACAGTTCTGTGATTTCAGAATCCCTGTTCCAGTCTTCTCTGGAAGGGCGATGGCATGGATAATGCATCTTTCCATTGGATCCATGTAAGGAGGACAAAGAGGTCCAGAGAATCCCGGCAAATAGTTATAAATAACGACTCATCACGTGAGCTAATGTCATAAAGCCTTCCTGGAGGGCTCGGCACAGTGTTAAGACTGAAAACCTGCTAACATGGAGCAGAGTATTTCCCAAATGAGGTGAAGCCATAGTTAACACCCCAAACACCTATCTTTGTGACACTCCCTTAAACTGCACAGCGTGGAGAGTTGTAAATTACAGCTACGATTATTGTTTGTAAGTGAGAGGCAGGAAGTCCTTAAGAATATGTCTATTGTCACCTCTATGGGATCTAAGTTGATTCTGGGTCCCTTTGATGAAATCCAAGCATTAAGTTTCAAGCCAAACTTAGCTCGTCCTGCCTAATGGCGTGGTCTGAGAGGGCTGAACCTCTGTTCCACAATATCTTTTATATTGGTACCTCCGAGGGATTGCTCTGTGTTTAGAAGGCTTACTCTTCCAGAGGTTTTCATTCCAGGTGAAGGGTCAACCTCAGGTAGCATTTCCGGGATGGTCTCTCAAGAAGCTCCATGTAAGCAAGATTTCTCTGACCAAAGCAACCCGAGAACCCTGCACACCTGAGCCCTCTTGTGTGATTCACTGTAGTGGCTCACAGCACAGCCAGGGACCAAGCGTCACCCGGTAAAGAAATCTAAGTCAAAAGTGCTTTCAATATGGCTCCCTCTCACCTTTCCTTCCTTGTTCAAATAGAACTAGTAAGATCATGGGAGGCTATCTCATGGGATACTGCTTTAGTTCTCTGCTTATCACAGCAGGGCTGAATGTTTATCTAAGGACAAGACAGTAGGAGATACATGAGGGAAGTCGGAGATAAAGAATGTTAAAGGTGATCCATGAGGCCACCAAGACACAGGTGGTTAAGCTTCCTAAGGACCATCCTTGGTTCTTAGTCCAGACAGCAGTTTGACTTCTCTTCTCTTCTTTCACATCCCAACCATCAGCAAGCAATATCATCAGACTGTGAGGACCACGGCTGTATTGCCCTGTGATCTTACTCTGGGGTAGCACGGAGAGAGGAAGGGGATTCCTGCATAGCAGTGTTTGCTCGGATGGTTAGACAAAGAGGAAGGAAAGAAACAGAGAAAGAGAGAAAGGAAGACGAAAGTGACTAACGGGAGCTGGGCTGGTAGGACGTGGGCAGGAAGTAAAGGAGACAGTGGAGATTAGCAAACCCTCTGCCCGAGCCAGGAGTCAAATGACAGCCAGGCCAGGGGCTTCCTTTACTGTGTAGAGCTCTTTCTAACCCTTGGTGGAAGGGCACTCATCCTTCTGTTCTTGGGCCTCTAACTGCTCAAGGATCTGCGTTTTCCTGGCTGTTGGCAGGACTCTGCCTGAGATCTTAGTGGCCAGATGACTTAACCACATTACAGCATTAGCCAGAGACCCAGGAGAGCAATGGAGAAGGGCCCAGGTATGCACAGAAGCCAGAGTGGGAGGGGCTGAGGAGGGCTTCTTCTTATCCAGGACTCTCAGACTGTCCACTTTGGGCATGCAAAGCAACTAGGAGATCTTTGGCAAACTAAAGCAGCTAAGAAATACTGGAAGCCGAATGCAAGATATGCAACACATTTGGGAATTTATTGTGCTGAAGGACATTCTAGGGTACCTTCTGAATGCTCATTAGTGTCAGAGAAAAAAACCATGTAAAAATGATTTTTTCAAAGAAACATTTTATATTCATCAAGATGTGGAGATATGTGTGGGGTGAAACAGCAGCTAAGATGAGAAGCCATCTCCCTTTACGAGATTCAAAAATTTCAAATTGATGTTCTATGAGTCTGTTCCAGAATTAAATAATTATGAAAAGCGATTCTCCCTGGGACAAGGTTACCCTCTGAAATAAGGTCTGGAAGTCATTAGTAAGTGCATTTTAAAATAAATCTCTGCTTGGGGAATTGTTCAAGTCACTCACCCGACCTCACAGAGTGGGGGCCTCAGATAAACTATTCAGATGCCTGGAATACCTGGAATTCTCTGGCCTATCAGGTTAAAACTCTTGTTAGAGCTGGCAGGGATGGCAGGGCCTTAACAGAAGTCCACAGCCCTCTGCTTGAGACCTTGGTTTCAGGTTAGTTTAAGGTGTCTATGCTACTACTTTAGGTATTTCATTGCTTTTGCACAAACCATAAATCCACCAGAACTTAATCTCCCTCTAAAATGCAGGGCATCTCAGGAGAGTGCTGGGGGGGGGGGGGAGGGGGGTGTGTTTCTGTGTGCTCCTGTGAGGGTGTGGGTGTTGATTTGTGCTTGCATGGCCGACACCATTTCTCTGTGTGTGTTATAATTGGGATGGTTTGATCGTTTGAATGGAATAACATAATTACCCATGGTATCGCACGTCTCTAATTCCAACAAAACACAATGGCAAAAACAAGACCAAAAAAAAAAAAATGCAGAACTCAAACAAACACAAAAAGCAAATCACACAATGTTACTGAGGTCATGCAAAGAAGAAAATAAAGAGGTTAAAATATGGGCAAGCCACAGACACCATAAATGAAAGAAGGAAAAGCAAAAAAGCCAACGGCGCACAATTCTGACGTCATTCTTACCTTCTTCAGTCATTGTGTCATAATATTTTAGTTTTCCATATGATCCAAGTTCTACAACATCACAGTAAAAGACACAAAGATAAGGAACGAGCTATAATGCAAGAACTTTGTCTTTACACATTCTTAATTAATCAGATTCAGAGTTATACTGTCAAATTCGGCAATCGTAACTATATGGAGATGTGCAAACATGAGCCATGTGGCAGACGGCTTCACGGCCCATTTTCAGAATCACTGAAAATATATTATTCAACTTAGGGTGGGCTTGGGCCCTGCATTACAGAAGAGGACACGTTCGTTCAACACGCCACAAAGCGGAAGACTTGGCAAAGGTGCTTCAGCCCGGACTTTGCCTAGCCTCACTTTTATACAAGTGATACTCCCTCCAGGAGGAAAGGACTGAGCCAGGACAGCCAGCTGGAACCAGAGAACCTTGTAGATACTTGCCGTCTTCAGTGGCCCCAAAGTCATTGCATGGCTTTTCCAGCCCCCGACAGAACCATCTCTTAGAGTATAAGGAGGCTACCAGGAGATAGGCATTGAACAGCCCCATAGCTCTCCTATCACTGAGAATCTCATACTTGCGATGAAACACCAAGTGTCATGTGTGCAGGATGCTGGGCAGGCTGCTAGTGGCACTGAGGGCACTGCGTACCAGTGAGGCATCTTCCCAGCGATGTCCACCCCGCTGAGGCAGGTAAGAGAGTAGCACAACCTGGAGGCCTGCTGTGGTGCAGAGCAAGGGCAGGGGACCAGTTTTCGGGCTCCCGAGTGCAGATGACTCTGGGAAACTGTCTGTAGTGGGAGGCAGGGGTGTTGGAGCCGGGTGAGGAGAGAGGCAGATAGGGGCTTCTTTTTCTTTAGTTTTTCAAAATCCCAGATTATTTTGTACAATGTAAGCAGATTAAAAATGGCCATCACAACATTCTACTAATAAGCTTCAAGAAATTAATTAGACTCCAGAGACCCTCCACAGAACGTGTCCATGGCCCATTGCCTTGGATAGATGCTGAAAACCCACATGTGAATCAACTTGTAATCGCTGAGACTGTGTGAGAGGCAGGAACCTGCTTAAAGCAGATGACAAACATCCCTGCGTTGGATCTTTGTACCATGCATGCTCTTTCTATATATTCCTTCCCACATGTCTAATTTTATCTAAGGCTATTTTGATATGCCAGTGTAAAATTATGCCCTTGGGGGGAAAATCACCCCATCTTTATGTTCTTGTGAATCTTACCTGGCCTGCTCTTGTTAGAATCATTACAAAAGAAGCGGATGCTTCAATGAGAAGTTGAGTTTTATGTCAATAAGGTATTTTTGGTGATTTCTGGGATTGCTATTAGTGAAATACTTTTTTTTTCTGTAATTTTAAGAACAGTTGGTATTGTGTGTGTGTGTGTGTTTACAAAAGAGTAGAATTTTTAAGTGAGCTACATAGTTCATAAATATTAATCATATGTTTATAGTGGCATTACAACATAGGCACATATGTGTAATCTTGCAGGAAATAGATAAATTCTACCGGCCAACTAATAGTTTTTTTGTAGGCTCCCCACCTTCTGCCAGGGAAAGCAGAGGTTATCCCACTGCTAGAATAATAAACTGCTAGAATCCATGATGACCTGCTCAGGAAGCAGGATGTAGGTGACCTGGTTTGCAAAGCTGGCTGTCAATCATGTTCTGCAGTGATGTCACATCATTGCGGGTTAGTGGAGCCGTCTTTTTAGATGCACACTTTTCGGTGTGCACCCACCTGTTTTCATGCATTGACCCCAACCTCGAGACATCTATTTGCGGCAGATGGATATTGTTTCGAATTTCATCTTTAGCGGAACCATGTATCATAAATACAATCACATTGCATAATTGTAACTCTGTGTTCACAGAATAGAAACTGTTCACCTACAACAAGCCTCACACATTCTTGCACCGTGGCAATATTTAGATTGTTTCTGAGCTGCTTCCTTGGATGGCTGAATGGGACAGAGGGACAAGAACAGGGCACACTCCGTAGGAAAAAACAAGGCAGACAGTGCGGAATGAAGGCAGTTGAAAAGCAGCACAAGGACACGTGACATGGTTGCTCAAGCAGTAGGAAGGAGGAAGCTGAAGAAGATATCCAGCAGAGGAGGATCATATTTATGGGAAAGGATGAAGGTCGAAAGCAGCCAATTAGACCACAGTCCTCATTGCTGGCAGCCACGGGATGGTGAGATGGAGAACTCAGCAGCCACATCCCGAGGGAAGCAGGGCAGCATCTCCACGAGCCAGTCAGCCCTGTTCCCTAATCCTGGGGCCGTGGGTGGTGCAGGATGAGGGATGTAACATGCAAGCAGGACAAACAGTGTGCATTGTCGACGCCAGAGCTCCTCACATACCTGGCTACTATCCCATAGCCCAGGGATGCCCCACGGGAAGTGACCTCAGTCACTGTTTGTTGATAGTCTGTGGCCAGGCCTAACCTGGCTGTGAGGGCCCAGAGGCATAATGAAAACTCACCTGTGCAAGGAACTTGACCTCCAGATCACCCATTCCCCCAACCCATTGACATCCTCTCAAGTCACTTTCAACTTAAATCTGCTTACTATCTACTACCTCCCTCCCTTCCTCCCTCCCTCCCTCCCTCCCTCCCTCCCTCCCTCCCTTCCTTCCTTCTTCTATTCACCCACCCACCGACCCACCATTTATTGATTGATTGATTGATTGATTGATTGATTGAGACAAGGTTTCACTGTATAGTTCTGGCTGCCCTGGAACTCATTCTGTAGACCAGGCTGGCCTCAAATTCAGAGGTCTGCCTGCCTCTGCTTTCTGAGTGCTGGTATTAAAGGTGTGTGGGACCACTGCCCTGCTACCTTCAACTTATTTGGACTAAGAACCAGGCTTGTTTCTGGAGGGAAGGAGAGAAGAGGCTGAGAAAGCTTAGAAGGTTAATGTTCAGTGTACCAAGTGAGCAAGAGGTAGTCAGGACTGGAAGAGCGGTAGGTCACCCAGGTTTCCATTCTGGGAATCACCCGGTGTCTTCTCTTCACAAGGTTTCTCCAAGAAGACCAAGGGACCTGGGGGCAGGGATCCCAAGCCCATTGGTTTGTGTTTGGGATGAGCCTAAATCTACGACATGGAGGACTCCTAGCTCAGTGCCATGAAAGTAACTGATGTATGTTTTCGATGAGCCTGAAGGCTGAGCGGCGACACTGCCTAACATGGCGCTGCACTCGCGTTTGGGTGTGGACTCAGTCCTAGCTCTCTATGGAACTGAAGGCTTCATTGTCCTTCAGCCCACTGTGTTCACGCTTGCCATCAGTCTTTCTACCTGACTTCAAGGGGTTGGCCTCTGGGTTCTTATCCAGGCCTCACACCACGCAAAATCAGAGCAGCGGTTTTGCTTCTAATCTTAAGAAATCTGTGAATAACATTCATATATAGAATTTCAAGACAAAGTATAAAAGGAAGTTTCACTGCTTTATGAAACGTGCTGCTTAGAAACCTTTAGATGCCAGGTGGTGCTTCACACCTTTAATCCCAGCACTTGGGAGGCAGAGGCAGGAGGATTTCTGTGAGTTTGAGGCCAGTCTGGTCTACAGAGTGAGTTCCAGGACAGCTAGAGCTACACAGAGAAAAACCCTGTCTTGAAAAAAAAAGGAAAAAAGAGAAACCTTTAGAAAGGCTATTTTACCCACAGTATAGACAGCAGTGGGCATTGTCTTGATTGGATGAAGTTTATGTTTACCCTCTCTCTTTAAAGAATATGTGAATGAGAATCAGTATTTGGCGTTCCTGACTTCAGCCTTTCTCAAGAAGTACAAGGTAAAGATTTCTCTTTCCTCAGCTTTATTTTTGAGGCCTTTGACATTCTTCATCCCACAGCTTCCACCAAACCCTAGAGACGGGAGCAGCAGAAAAAGTATTTCTCATGTTTGAAGATTTAAAATTCAAGTGTATGAAATGGAAAGCCAACAGAAGAATCTACGCTGAGTTATTTGATCTGAATGGAAACTAGAGGTGGAGGAATAAATGAGAATACACGTTTATTGTCATCTCACAGGAGAAATTAAAGATGGATGCTTTATTCTTTTCAAAGATCTACCTTTATTTCTAGGGCAAACCTGAAAATCAAGGTTTTCTTAGAACCGACTGCAGTTTCTCGGTAAAGCTGCCCAGTGCTTACTAAGATGTATGTACGAGTACTGGCTTGCATGGAAGGGTTCTGCTCCACAGTGCATGGAAGAAAATGGGATTTGAAGTTGGAGCTGTAGTTTTGGAGCCAAAATATGCGCTTACGGGACATGTGACTCTGAGCCAGGTGTTTCCTCTCTCTGGATGCTGGCATCCTCAGCTGTAAAGGTACACGATGATTGCTTTATCCTCTAAACAAGGTGACCGTGAAGGGTGTACCGGATGACCCTCAGAATATGAGAAGCTGCCATTATTGAAAGTACCACAAAGATGAGAAGCCCTAAGATGAGGAACAGGGCAATGAGGCAAGTTGGTTCCTTATCCAAGCTTGTAAAGACAATTCAGTATGACCAAGATAATCCAAATAGGGATTTGTTCAATAGCAAAGGATATTCATCATGTTGGAGTCAATATTTAATATATCTTCATTAATTCTGCACATCTACTCTCAGATATAAGAAAAATCAAAGCACACACTAAAAGGAGGGAGAGGGTGTGGCACGTGGTCCTTTCCCTGTCAGGTACTGATTGAAGCCCAGACATTCCCCCTTTGAATATTGCCAGGGAGCTTCTCTCTGGCTGACTCATCTACATTGGGGGCAAAGACTATTTCACTTTAAGTCTGTCTGAAACAGAAAACCATGTTCTCGCACCACATGCTCAGCTCTCCTTTCTGAGAGGAGACTATTCAAACGCACGGCTCTAGAGACAGTGACATTCCAAATGCCTTGGTGTGTGGAGTTTTCTGGATGTGGTAAAATCAAGAAGGTGAACATTGATGCCCAAGGTTTAAAACTATATTATTGCTATACACATTAAGAGGACTTCTGAGTAATACTCATTGGACAGGTGAAAGATACTCGACTACTTCTGAGCTGGGTAACCGTCCTCTGTCTCTGTTCTTTCTGCAAAATGAGGCACGGGCCACAGGGAGAGGCCATCACTTATCATCAAGGGGCGATTCTGTAGGGTCAGATGAGGCAATCCATAAAGCACTTTGGTCTAGGGTGCTATAAACATCTTTCCAGTGACTGCTGAAGTTCCAGCAACAACATGTAAAATTCAGCTTAGTGCAATGTAGTGAAGTAGTATCTAAAGGCTAACCGTCTCCATGGGTGGATAGTATTCATGAGTACTTTGAGATGTGCAAACGAACCAAATTACCTACACTTCTCTTATATGCAGACTCTGGTAAAGGATGCCAAGGGAAG